>NW_010257439.1:32446-67423 GCF_000690775.1 Eurypyga helias
GAGTGTGGGGAGCTTTATGAGTGGTGGTAGCAGCATATTTTGATTTTTCCTTGACTTCATTCGGTTTCATATGGAGAACCGACCACTTGCTTGGCTGTTCCTGTGTGTGTCACGGGGGACCCAGAAATGATTGTCTGAGGGGTACAGTTATCATATGAGGAGCAATCTGCATGCTTGCTGCCTTCCCATGCATGCTGAGCGACCTGTGACCACTCACCAGCCAGCAACGTGCAGTACCATGACTACCCAGGTGTCTGCCTCTGTGTCGCTTTGCTACTTAACCACGGTGTATCTCATCAATAGTATTACCAATGTGCCCATGATCGATGTGTAGTTAATTGATGTACGTGTATTCAGTGGGCATAAGTATATGGATTGTGCATTGTCTTATCCACTGGAAATATTACATGCACTTATTCAGGAACTGTAATTTTATTAATGAGATAAAGGCATTGGAGTGTATTGTCCAAGGGGCTCCTCAAACCTAAGTCGACGTGCTGGACTCAATTGCCATTAGCGGCTGGTGAATCAGTATCGTGAGCACCACGCTGTAAGAGCACTAGTGATCTCAGAGGGGCTCATCCCAGCCTGCTGTCATCAAGGCAGAGGAGCTCATCCTGAGCTGCAGCAGCTGGGGCTTCCACCAGCAGAAGGGGTGTAAGCTTTCCTTTCCCAAAGGCTTCCACTTCCCTTATTTCTGCACTCGGCTGGCCACTGCCAAAGTCTCCATACCTGGCTGAAAAACTGAGATGTGGAAACTGAGACTAAGAAGCTAAAGCTTTTGGCAAGAGAGAAACTCAGGAGTCAGTGTGAGTGAGTGGGAACAAGGCATTGGGGGAAGGTTTACCTCTGTTGTTTTCAAACTAGACGTCACGGCGTGAAGAAAACTCAGTGTGAATTGCCAGCAAGTTGTTTTCCAGAGCACGAGGCAGTTTCAAGGAGTAGCTTCAAATGGAAAATGTTCTCCTCCTTTTAGTGAAAGAAGATCTCTGCAACCTGAAAGTAGCCATTTAAATGTCTGTGCAAATTATTTCATTCAGTGATCATTTTGGTCCTGCTAATGAGTTCACCCATATCCTCCTCAAATCCCCAAAGCCTGGGAACTTCAAGGTTTTGGGGAAAACCACAATAATAGCAGATGAAAAATGGAATATGTTGAGATAGCGTAAAAGAACTGAAATTGCCTGAAATGGCTGTCAGACAGAAAACTTTGCCTTGCTTTCTTGGTCCAACAGGGTCATTTTCAAAGTTAATTGCTTCTCAGTGTAAGCTTGTCAGAAAGGAGCCCCAGACCAATACAGAGGGCTCTGAACTGTGTATTCATTTTCATACATACTCCGTACGTTTTCATATTTAAATCGGGTTGCCACACATTCCCTGACCCATCCTGCCTGGGCACTCCCAACAAAAGGAGACTTACAGCAGAGCTTAGCACTGTCCTACTCTCCGTGTGGGCTTGGAGATATGGTTTTCTCCATTCTGTGTCACCAGGACGGGAGATAATTTCTCCTACGATTGCGTGTGCTTCTCTGCCTCGCATTCTCCATACACATGGGGCGAGGGGGCTGGCCCCGCAAGCAGATGGCTGGCTTTGCAGCACCCTGCATGTATGTAGTCCTCTTGCATCTCTCTGATGGGACTCCGGGAGCTGTGGCTGGGAAGAGGAGGATCACAGACCAGCTGTGCTGCAGCCTGCCAGAGGGATATCCGGGACTGCTGCTCAGGAGGAGGCCTGGCTATCTCTTCCTTGGATCTCAGTAGCCCGTCTGGCTTAGCTACTCCGAGCCTACAGGTCCGCCCTTGAAATCCTTTCACAAGAATCACAGAATCACCAAGGTTGGAAAAGACCTGTAAGATCATCCAGTCCAACCAGCGACCCAGCACTACCGTACCCACTCGACCATGTCCTCAGTCTGCAGCAAACCACTTGCTTTTTGGCTTTCTCTTACACCTTTCTCCACAGGAGTGACTCAAAGAAGCACCTTAGCCTTCAGCTGGCAGTAGGTGGAGCAGGCAGAGAATACAAGGAATATGGCCCGAAGCACTGGTCTTTGTGGCCAGGTCCACCTTGCTCATGGCCACCCTCTGGACCTGGCTCGCCTGCAAGGGCACGGACATAGCTGTCCACGCGTCCTTGGCGTACCTGATACGCTGAGGCACACAGAGAGCACGGGCTGTTCACAAGCAGTCAGGAGCTAGGCAGGGCTGTGCATTTTGGTGGTTTTGGTGGCTACAGTAGGCCAAGCCAGGCTAGCTCACGCTGTCCTGGAAAGTAACTGGGAATCCCCAGAGCGGAGTGTCCCTGATGCCTGTTCCAGCCCATGCTGGGGGTTCCCGATCCCTCTGGCTTGACACACCTTACCTGCTCCTGTGAGTGCTCCCAACCCTGGTCAAGTCCAAGCAAGGCTGCTTATTGTCATAAATCACGGATCTTTGCTGACTTAAGGAGGACATGGGGACACAGGTTTCATAAATGTGTGAGCCAGGGATCTCATGCACTCCATGTCCTGAAGCTGGCTGGCTGGCAACCTAATGAATCTGCTGCTCTTAAAAATATGTGCCATGAATGGCATTTTTAATACAGATTATTTTCTTGAGACATTGCAAGCTGGCTGAGAGAGAAGTTTCCCTTTGTGGCCAGACCACGGTTAAGAGCGTGCCAAACATGCCAGTTATGCTAGGTATTAAAAACAAATACCTAGCTCTTACGTACTTACTGTTTAGATCATTAGCACATCTAAAAGCACCTCAGGAAAGAGGACTGCCTCAGGCCTTTATTAGCCATCAAGTATATCCTTCTGCTCCAAGGCAGAATCAATTAGATGTAAACCACTTTTGACAGGTGTTTTCCTACTCTGCTCTTAGAAACCTTCAGCAACAGAGATTGAATAAGCACCCCAGGCAACCTCCTCCAGTGTTTCACAATGCCTGGAGTCAGGAAACGTAACTTTCTGGTCTAAGCCTCCCTTGCTGCAGTTTAAGTTCACTTCTCCTTGTCCTGCGTGCAGTGGAAAGCCTATTCCCTGCACATCATCATCAGCATGTTTGAGGGCTGCAGTCCTCGTTCTTCTCAGTCTTCTGTTTTCCTTTCTCATCTCACTGAGCACTGGCCATTTATGAGTCTTTTCTCACCGGTGGTGTCATCTAGACACCCCTCTCCTCCTGGGTCATTGCTTTCCCCTGAATTACTGAAATGTACCAACTGCTTTTTCTTTGGTGCGCTGCTAGATGCCAAATACAAGATTCCAGCAGCTCTGTGGTGCTCAGAGTGTCTAATGTATGAATATGCCTCTGTGAGTCAAGTGTCTCCCTTTTTCACTGCAGCATGGTATCATGGTGAGGCACTGGAACAGGTTGCCCAGAGAAGCCATGGATGCCCCATCCCTGGAAGTGTTCAAGGCCAGGCTGGATGAGGCTTTGAGCAACCTGGTCTAGTGGAAGGTGTCCCTGCCCATGGTAGGGGGGTTGGAACTGGATGGTCTGTAAGGTCCCTTCCAACCCAAACCATCCTGTGATTCTATGATTCTGTGATCACCCATGAAGGTTAAATCTGGTGGGTGGGAAGACTGAAAGATACTGAAGTAAAATGACTTTGTGCAGTCCCCCTCCATATCAGAGGCAGCAGTGAGAACAGGCAAAAGGAGGTTTCTTTTAGAGAACTGTGTGAAAATCAGGGAAAGGACATGGGAATGCAAGTGGCAGGGGTGCAGAGGTAAGCCTGCAGTCTGGCTGTAGGAGTTCTTGTTGTCAGAGTTGCAGGCAGATCCCAAACCATGCTCCTGCATCCCAGCCCAGCCTGGAGCTTTCACTGTTTGCTCCAGACAAAACCAAAGCAGCTATTCCAGCATTTGCAGCCTTAAGAAGTCTGTGAGGTGATGAAGGCTGCACAGTGTCACACTAACTAGGGACCTGGCTCACTCAGGTAGTGAGTGAGTCCTCCATGGGTGGTTTCACACTGGGGTGCAGTGGGGTTCAGAAGTGAAACCAGCCATCAAAGCAAACGCTGCCATGCCTCAGGGGCATGTCAGCCCTGACTCGCATGTCCCCGCGGCGTGTTGCAAGACGCATCCCTGAGCGCAGCCCCCTCCATCTCTCACAGACAGCGCGAGGTCGGGAGGTGCAGCGCTGAACTCGGAGAGGTCACAGCGATGTGATGACAGTGCCAGTGCAGGGTCAGAGCGCAGGAACGGTGCTGACGTGCGCAGGATGGGGGTGAACAAGCAGGACCCAGAAAGCGCTGAGCATATCGCTCCCTTGTTACCAACTACCATTTGCATTGAGAAGGCAGCCTTTATTCCTAATTGTTGCCAGCACAGGGCATATTTTCTGACATATTTCCTTCTCCCTTCACACAGCAAGGAGTGGACCAGTCAGGTAGGCTGCTCTCACTGAAAGCCAGATCACTTGGAAATGAGAAAGTTTGGGTTTGAAAGAACCCACCTTTTATTTTCCCTTGATGCCCTATTGTTTGGCAGGCTCTGATGACGCTTGGTCCCATGTGCACAGCAGCTGTCTCTGGAAGGAAGGAAGGCGTACCCTGGTGAAAAGAGGCACAGGGCTGTCATCTTGGCTGCAGAGAGACAAAAGCGGCACTGCTGTGTGAAGCGGACGTGGAGCCTTGCAGCTGTCACGCTCTCTATTCACTCACCTCCTGCCATCCGCACTCATCGGGGCTCCAGATATTTCCCCCTCCCTCTCCTTGTCACTGATGAGCCCCCAGGGATGCTAATGCCATACCCCCTCCTCTGCAGCACAAGCAAGAAGCTCTGCTCTGAGCTGGGTTTAGTAGGAAGCTTCACACCACTAATTAGAAAAGATTAGGGGTTTGGTTGGGGCTTTGTTGTCTGTTTTGTTTTGGGTCTGCAGCGATGAGCTGGCTCCCGCACCCCCAGCAGGGTTAATTATTTATGAATGGTCGACAGAGACCAGGTCCTGTCAAAAAATGATTAAGCCAAACGCTCGCCGGCTGCACCGCTTGGCCGTTGTGGCAGTTGTTCTCACTCATCCCTGGCAGAGCAGGATACAGCCCTTGTTCAGATAGGTAGACCACCTAATTGCCTCCTCTGGGAAAAAAAAAGGCCCTTTCCAAATCCTTATCTCCTTGGAAAATGACAGACCCAAAATAGCTATTTATATCTATATAAAAATACATACATAGGTATTTACCTGTCTGTAGTTAATGCATATGCACTACCATGAGCACACAGGCATTAGGGAAAGGGGAGAGTGAAGCCTTGAGTCTCTGGTGAGCGGTGTGAGACAGTGGGCAGGCTGGTGCTGCGTGGTAGGTGGATCTCACCGGGCGGCACAGAGAAGGCAGCTCTGTACAAATGCGTAAGAGGGAATAGCCAAGAGGCTGGTTCCCTTCTCACTGGGCCCTGAGAGTATCTCAGTATCTCCTGGATCCCTAACTCACGTAGACCACAAGTGAGGGTCCTTCTGCGGTGTTGCAAAGCCACTGCAAAGCTGGCGGACTTGGATCTGATTTACCATGTCCCTGAGGAAAGCTTAATTTACAACTCTCCTGAAGAGAAATTCCTAAGGATTTCGGAAGCAGATAGCCTTCGTCTGCTGGCTGAGCCTCGCACCTTAACCCAGAGAGGACCCACTCCTGATAGCTGATGCCTTTGGGAGAGGTGCGGGGCACTGATGGACATAACAGGATCCATTCTCTGCTCCGTGGTAGTGTGGGGATAGAGCTACGTGAGGCATGCAGGCTCTTGCCTTACTCCAGTTTTCAGAGGAAAGAGGCTGCTTTCCATGCTGCCACCCGCCCGTGGCATTTCAAAGCCTTAAAACGCTGGTAGCAAAGGGCAGCTGCCCATGGGTTAGGTACAAAGATAATTTGATTTGACCTGGAATACAGTTCCTCCATTCGTAGGTTTCCAGTGTCATATGCCACCAGAGCAAGAGTAAGATGCATTTGTGAAAGCTTATAAATAAAATGTTTACAAATAAAACGAGGCAGCTACACTTTGGTGAGACTTTGCTTTTCTCTACTGTAGACCCTTGCGTGCCCGAAAGATGGGTGAGGTGAATGAGGTAAATGCTGAGCTGTGAATTCCTGAGCCACCCAGCCTGTTACTAATTACCATGATTAAATATTGACACAGTGACTGCACACAGGGCTCCCAGGCAGAGATCAGTACCCCTCCACGGCGGCAGCAGAGACATCCAGACAAAGAAATAGCTCCCTGAGCACTTACACTGCCAGACCCCAATCCATCCTACAATTAGTGTCCCCTGGGGACTGCCAGCATGTGTGAGAGCTTGCCCAGCTGTAGCCAAGGGCTGGTGGGGGTCAGGAGGTTTCTGATCCAAAATCGTCACCTTTGGGATTCCCCTTACTGCAGACTCCAGCAGCTGGTAGGGCGAGCGGGATGAGGCTGCACAGTGGGATCTGCTTCCCTGGGGCAAAGAAAGGCTGTTATTCAGAAGAAGAGTCGAGTCCTGCTGCCCTGGCTGCCAACCCCAGGGCATCCTCGGGGAAGCTGCCAGACTGACCGCACAGCCCTGCTTGGCCGCCTCCCCAAACGCCTGCAGAGGCTGGCAAACCTGCTCACCGTGTCCCCCCGCGCGCTCCCTCGAGCGGCTCGTACCCTGCTTTTTCGCGGGTCCCAGGCAAGAGATCAGGACAAAAGCCTACCAATACGCACTTGAGCTTGTCCCTGTTCAGGAAACCATTTAATCATACGCCTTGCGTTAAGAGTGTGCTGCTCAGGGGTGCACAAACTCAGACGGCGTGGGAAGGTGCTGTCCAGGAAAGACTCTCCGCCAGGACGAGGAAGCCTCTGGAGGCTGTAGCTCTTTCTCCCCTCCCCTCCTCTTCCCCAACACTGCTGGTTGAAATGCTGGGCTGTGTGCCAGGGAGGCAGATGTACTACTTCACGGTCTCTCCACCCCATATCGTGGCCGTGTCCAGCACTGATTTTGCCCGTGGACATTTTTTAGTACAGCAGCTGACCTGGCCACAAGAGAACAATAAAATATGATCCCTTGCAATTGCAAACTGCCCAAAGCCATCTGCAGCCCTGAGCTCCTTCTCTTCTGGGAACAAAGAGCAGTATCTGAGAAGCCCTCCTGTATCCAGCACATCCACCAGCCAAAACCCCACTCCTTCTTCATTGGATCTGCCCTCTTCATCCCTTTAAATCACATGGGGCGTCCTGCAGAAACCAGGAAGAGTCTGCGCCAGGCTAGTACTCTTGAAGCAGCAGAATATTCATGTTCTCAGCTCTACCCTGCACCCCTGCTACTTTTCTTTATGAATGCTGCCTGTTAATTGTGTTAAGAACAGCCACTGCTCCTAATTTGAAGCTCTAACGAGCCTCTGCTGTGTGAGTTAGCTTTATCTCCTGATGCAGGGCAGTAAAGTGTTTTCCAGGAGAAATATTTGATTTCAAAACTGATGATACAAGCGATAGGGTTTATGTTTTCAGGAAAACACTGAAGAAACCAGGTCATACATTAATACAGATGGCTGCAAGGCAATTCTCTGTTCTGCAGGCTTTGCACTGCAGCATCCAGCAGCTTTGTCCCTGCAGGGTGAAGGGCTGCAGCTGCAGCAGCCGAGGTGGGGGGTCGGATAGGATCACCCTTGCTCCGGCTTCCCTCCTTACTCCTCTGGGAGCAGACAGGGTGGGGGGAAAGGGGGAAGAACTTATGCTGCAGCTCCTTTCCCCATGAGAGGTCAGAAGCTGCAAAGACAGATGGAGACAAGGGGCCGGAGAGAGGACAGTGGGTTTTTGTCCCCTTTTGGTGTAACCCGTGCTGGGGATAGCCCATGTTAGGAGCAGCGCTGAAAGGCACTCAGTACATCATAATTTGGGATGAGGAGAAGACAGGAGACAATGTATTTATTATGCACCACAGGCATAATCAACAAGCTGCTAATTATTGAGCTGTAGCATAGACAGCTGTAGCATACATGGCTGAGATGGGAAACCATTGTTTAAACAAAATATCAAGGGTGATAGTCCTTTGGCTGGTGGTTTGCCTTGGTATGTATCCAGTTAACCAGAGCTGAGCTGCTCCTCTCGGGGAGAAGCCTGAGCAACCCCCAAGTTCGGTGGTGGGCTAGGAGTGGGGACAGGGAAGACCTATCTTGTTCTCCTCTGCCTCAGACTTGTCTCCTGGCTCCAGGGGAGCCGCTGGGGCTCAGGGGGTTATTCTAACCCAAATGTAGGTCCTACACATCTGCCTGATTTATTATTATTTTTTTTTTAGTGGCTGAGAGCTGCTTGGTGGCCAGCAGTAGGAGAAGAGCTTATCCAGTTGAAATGATGGGGATAGCGATGTGGGAATTTGTAGAGAGGGAAACACGCTTTGTCCTGATTTCTCCAGGTCCTTTAGTGACCTTGAGACAACCAAAAGGAGCTTCATTCAGTTCTTGCACTTTTAATGATACTGTGACATTCATTAATTAACACAGTTGTGAATTCAAGTACCTGAACATTCATTCTTGTTCACATGTAGCATCCACATGCAGTTCAGGGTTAGCCACAACTCAGAACGAGCATCCTCGTCCTTGAGCAAACAGCATTCACTGCATGTACTGGAGGACTGACAGACCATCATCTTCAGCAGTCATTTTACTCACATTTCTTCCAGCAGTGGCTTCTTCCCTTGCTATTCATTTCCTCTTAGAAACACCTGGTTCCATCAGCTCTTGATTGGGGCCAAAAGGTGAACCAGCCTGGGTTAGAAATAACCTCGTCTGTGTGGGAGGTTGTATTTAACACAAATCAAGCCTCCAGTCCCGTTCATTGTGGGTCCTGACAAATAGTCTCACTGGCACCGCTCAGAGAGCAGGGCTGGAGACAAATGGCCAAATGCAGAATGCTAGACTGACCCCAGAAATGTGCACGCCACCCAGGTGCTGTCGTCTGCTACTGCTGCTGCTGCGCACACAGGGGGCTGCCTATTGCACTCACTCTCCAGAACCTGTTTTGGCAGTGCAGAGGTACATGCACTCAGGACTGAACACCAGCAACTGCTATATGTCTGCCGAAGGGATGAATGTGTAATGGAGAAGGCAGCCGTTCAAATGATAGTCCCAAGCCTCGCTGCTGTTGGATCCCAGTGATTCTATTCCCCTGTTCCCGTTTTCTCTAGCTGTATTCCCATTTCATTTATTGTAATGCATAACAAAGAACTCCTACCCTCATTTATGCAAATTTGTAGCCAGAACTTTAATTATTGAAAGAATAGCATGGGCTCAATCTGAATTTTGTGATGAAATGCACACAGATTTTACTCTTTTCTTGAGAATAGCTAAATATTTGGTGGCAACTTATACCTCTACAAATCAAATAAATACCTGTCACTGACCTGCATTTTTCACCCTTCTTTCAAATCATCTTGCTCTCCTGCTTTCCAGTGGAGAAACTTGTAATGCTTAAATTCAGCCTGGAAAAGCTGTTTATGGGCTGGCACAGGGTGTGAGCTGAGACAAATGTTGTCCCATGCTATCTGTCACTTCAGAAACCATCAGTCCAACAAAGCCAGAAGCTGGCATTCCTATAAGGCATCTATGGCACGTCTGCTCCTATAAATACATCATTTACAGCAGAGACCTTTATGGGTTGTCAAGGGGCAGGTTTGGATTTATGGCACTCATTGAATAAAAACAGGGAAAATTAATTTCCTGTTTTGCAATGAGTCTCAGTTTTATCAGAGGGAAAACTACATCACAAAGCTGACTAGCTGCCTGCAATTTAATGTACACAGCTTTCCTATTTAGCCATTAAGCAGATTATTCTCTGCTGGAGGGATGTGTCATTCCTGTTAATGTTAATGATAGTCCCACATATGCCATGATGGAATAAATGCCAAATTATGTGAACCATTTACTCCCTGAAGGGAAATGCAACTCCTTCAAGCAATGTAGGAATCTGCCAGCAAAGTGATGGGAGCCCGGAAAGAGTAGAGAGCTGAGATGTAGTGATGTTGTTTTGCCAGCTTTGGCAGCAAAACCAACCAAAGACATTCCCACCCATCCCTGTCCCTTGTGCTGTCATCCCCTGCAACTGTGAATGAGCTTCTAACAGAGAATCATAGGATGGTTTGGGTTGGAAGGGACCTTACAGACCATCCAGTTCCAACCCCTCTGCCATGGGCAGGGACACCTTCCACTAGACCAGGTTGCTCAAAGCCTCATCCAGCCTGGCCTTGAACACTTCCAGGGATGGGGCATCCACAGCTTCTCTGGGCAACCTGTGCCAGTGCCTCACCACCCTCTCTGGGAGGAACTTCGTCCTGATATCCAATATAATTCCACCCACTTTCAATTTAAACCCATTACCCCTTGTCCTGTCACTACAGACCCTTGTAAAAAGTCCCCCCCAGCTTCCTTGTAGCCCCTTCAGGTACTGGAAGGTGCTATAAGGTCTCCCCGGAGCCTTCTCTTCTCCAGGCTGAACAAGCCCAACTCTCTCAGCCTGTCCCCATAGCAGAGGGGCTCCAGCCCTCGGAGCATCTTCGTGGCCTCCTCTGGACATGACTGAGGTTTAACACAGCCCTTCAGAAGGAGCCAGAGACCTGGTTGCACTCATTGGTTTTTAACCCAGCTCATTCCACAGTGCAGTTCCACAAATAGTTGTACCAGAGGCAGTGGGAGCACCAAGCCATGGCCGGAGGCCAGGAATGAGCAATTAAGGCAAGGCTGGGAAGAAAACTTCCTGTGCTGGTGTAGGAGGGAGCAGGCGAGCCAGAGGATGTGCAGTCACACCATGGTGCTTGCCTTGGCACACAGTATCTGTCTGTGCCACCTCCGCACAGTGACACGGGCTCACAGAGCTGTGGGAGAGCTCTGCCTCCCCAGTGGCTTGCCCAGCTGCTGGCTCCAGCTGGGTTTGGTCAGCACGTGGCTTCACTCCTGAGCCTTTGCCCAGGCACTGAGGCAGGCTGGCCAGTCCTCCTGGATCAGATCCAGGTCATGCAAGGTACATGCCTGCTGTCTGACCTCTGAGGTACCTCCAGTGATCACATACACATGCCAGGGCGCACCACTACCCAGCAAATCCTGAAGGCAGAAGGAAAAGGCTTCACCAGAACATCTGTAGGAGTTCTTTACGCAGCCATAAAGCAGTTGGTTAGGTGGACAAAAAGAGCAGGAGCTGCATGAAAATCAGATCCCAGATGCATTGATTGAGCTGAAGAGGAGACTGGGAATTTGCACTTTTATGAGCTCTTGTAACTGCTGAGCCATGTCAGTAAAATCAGCTTTAACCATGTGCTGGCTTTTCACACAGATTTCACATCTTGGCAAGTTTATCAGTAAACAAACCCAGTGGCACTACTTAATACCCTCAGCGCTAACTTGCTAGGGGGTCAGAGCCACTGCAAAGGAACTAGGTTTGTCCTGCCCAGTGTATTCCCAGGGGATGCAAATCCAGTCGGTGTCCCCAACAGCCCACCTGCAGACCTGGGATACTTCCACCCCCTGTACTTTGCCACCAAACATGTATTTCTTTACTTCAAGAAATAATAAGGTACTTGCATTTCTGAGGTGACCCTCATGGCGTGAATGCAAGAATACGTCATGTGGCGTTGAAGGAATGCAAAGGTCTCAGCAGAGGAGGGAAATTAAAACCAGACTTTTGCTGCTTCCACGTAGCACCAGGCACTGGATGAAGTTGTTTCCTCCCCACGTAGGGTTTTCTTCCATGGATGAGTCAGGCCTAAATCACATGGAGTCTCTCACATGGTACCAACAGGATATGAAAGAGAAAATAGCCAGGAGGGTGCAGTTTGCACATCTGGCAGGTCAAACTCTGCAAGCCCTGCTTGGCTTCCCATGTTCTCCTGCTTCTCGGGGGCTGCCGGGGACTCTGCAGAATCCTGATGTGTGGCTTCTTGCTGGTTGCAGGCAGTGGCTCCTGCCAAGGAGCTTGTCCTGCTCTTCTGGCTGGCTGTGGCTTGGTGAGCCACGTGCCTGCTCTGCCAGCCTGCGCTGGCTACAGCTTGCAGCAACTGTGGTGGAGGGAGGGGAAGAGGACCCTTCAGAGGAGACCTCATGGAGAAATGCCCACCTTAGCTAGGAGGGGCTGTGCTGATCATCAGGGAGGCTGTGAACTGGGGAAGGGACAGTAGAGCATGTAACTGAGAGCATGGTTGTCCATGCGCAGGCATGTGGCCACCACTGCCATGAAACCCACAGGTCCAGCTACGAATGCCCAACGCCAGCCAGCTTCATCTGCGCAGTAATGGCTGAGTACTCTGCCGCTGCCACGTGTTGGAAGACTCACCGGTCATCAGCAGCAGTGGTTACTGGGGGGTAGGACTGCATGGGAACACCACAGGGCAGCCCCATTCCTCCACGCTGTCCCTCAGCAGGTACCTATAGAAACAGCATTTTTTTTCCTTGTGCTCTAGTGTAGCTTTAACAAGGCAAAATGAGCTCGATCTGGAGACATTCAGGCTGCTTGAAATTTTTCAGGAATTCTCATCTGTTTTCTTTAATGTGAAGAGCTCATTTGCCAGCATGGCTAATGCAGACATTGATGATAGCAGCAGTCTTCCCCTGCTCCTTGGAACTCTTGTCTGTTGTCATGGCTAATGAATCATTTTAGAGGATATTGGGATTGCAGATTGACAGTATTTAAGAACTGCTCCTGGATAAGTGTGATGCATGTGTTTTGAGAAAGGTGATGGTCACTGGGAGCTTCACCCTGCCAAGCAGCAGCTGAAAGGCGGAGACGAGCAGAGGTTCAGGGATCGGCAAGACCCCATGAGCTGCCCATGGGACACGCTGGTTTCAGTGGTAGTAGTCAGAAACAGGTCATTCATGTCTTCTGTGTAGTTTGCTTGCGTGTCTCAATGTCTGATACAACAGCATGTGTCAGGCCACTGCAGGTGACTGAATAGCAGCATTTGGTCACTTTGCTTTGGTTGTTTTAACTCTCAGCATCGCCATCCCGTTAAATCTCAAGCCTCGGTGTGGGTGAGCGCAAGGACCTCCAGGACTGTGCAGGTCCTTTGGCCGTGGGCAAGGCTTGCCACACATTGTACAAACAACCCTGTCCCAGAGCCAGTGGAAGGAAAGAAACTTCATTAGGAAGGAAAACATGATATTTATTGTTCTGAAAGAACAGCTGGAGGTGAAAGCGCCAATGGTGTGATAACACATACATGTTTGTGACCTGTGCAAATGAACGTGGTGACAAGCTGTGCCAAGGGTACAGGGGTCTTCAGCCACAGAGCTGCAGAAGCACCTCCCTCAGCAGCAAATAGCCCTTTCTGTTCAGTGTGCTGGCCAGCTGGGTGTGAGGCACTGTGGCAGCAGGCTGGTGTGGAGTTTGGGTCCTGCCAATGCTCTTTTTGCCAAGGCAGAAGAAGCTGAGTGACAGGGGAGGGGGCCAGGGGTGGGCTGCAGCTCCCAGACTCCACCATGGCTGGTGCAGAACCAGGCACAGAGCATCTCACTGGGGAACGGTGAGGAGGAAGAAGTTCAGTGATTGTCAGTCCAAGGCACTTGCTACGGCCACGTTTGCCTGCATGCTTTTCCATTAGACGCTGCTACACCTCCATGCCCATGTCTGTTGCCTGCTGTGGCCAAGCCAGGCTGCACTGAGTTGCCACAGGACCTTCTTCAGTCCCATCGCAAGTCAAACCAATCCCCTTCACCACCAGATCCTCTTCCTGGTCTCAGTTCACTTGTATCTCCTCTTTACCATTCGCTATCCCTGTTTCAGGTACACCACCAGCTCCTGAACCACAGACCGCGTTGAGGTGGGGTCTGTGACCTCCCAGGTGCCTCCTCCTTGGCTCTTTCCTGGCCTGAGGTCAGTGCTGTTGTTCCTCTGGGGCTGACTGTGCCAGCTTCCCCCCCGTGAAGCAAAAGAAGTAACAAGCTGCTGTTCATCGCTTGGTTTCCACAGTAACAAAGATGGTGCTTTTTTTTCCCTCCAAAACCACAACCTCCTGGTTTTGAGGTGCTATCTCCACCTCTTCTTAAGTGTTTCTGAAGACACCAGAGATGGTAAGTCTATTCCTAGTTTTGCTTCTTTTACGTGCTGATGCATGAAAGCAGGTTCCCGGGGCTGGTGGTACCCGCCTTTGCTGATCTGCTGCTGCGCTGCAATCTATCTTTTACAAGGGATGCTGCATGGGGCCAGCTATCTAATTAACTGCTCCTCTGTGCTTGGGAGGGTTCAGGGAGCGCTGGCGAAGCCGGGTTAGTGATCACATTACCGGTTTTGCAGGTAGTGCCCTCCCTCCCTTTTTTGGATGACTCGACAAAGGAACTGCACATTGACAAAGCCTGAAGGAATTCAGCAAGAGCCTCACTGTGGTGGTTCCCAGAAAGGTGCCTCCCCCTGTGCCACAGAGCTGGAAAAACACGCACCCGTGCATTGGGACTAGTGGGAAGAAAGTCCTGTCGCACAGTTTGAGGGGCTTCAGCAAGCACTTTGTCATCCCACTTTACATCTCCCGCTCACGGCTTGTTGCAGCCATAAAGCTGTCTTGCCCCCAGGCTCAGACATTTCACAGAGGTGAGGAAGGGTCCGTGGGTCTGCGCTTTACAAATTACAATTTAGGCGTTGCATAAATAATAAGGTTGTGGTCTGCTACACTGACTTGGCTCAAGAAGGCAAAAAACCAGATCTGGACACACCAAGGTTAAGGCATACACTTTCTGTATCCAGCAGCACATGGAGGAGAGCCGTGGCTGGCATCGTGGCTGGCCACCCTAGGCACTGCCGCCTGGAAGGCCATTGATAGCGTGCTGACCCACCAGCAGCCTTTGTCATGAGACGTGAGCGGGGGACAAACGCGTGTGCTCGGCTCCCACAGCTCTGCCCTGCCGCTCCCCATTGCTGGGACATGACTCACAGGCAGTTCAAAGCCTTCCCTGATAAAGGTTTTGCAGGCACAAAAAAGAAATACAGGAAACCAAAAGTAATAGTATAATAATTAAAAACCCCCACAACCTTCAAGAAAAGCCAATATAAAAATTTCCTAAATTTTATTAACCAAAAGGGACAGTGTGATAGGATAAAAACTGGCACTGTTTTTGTGTGTGAATTGCTGGGATTCCAGTACAACACGTCTTCCTGAACGAAGCCTGCAAGTCTCGCTCCTCAGCGAATGCCTGTGCTGGAGCGGAGCGTATGGCCCTTAAGGATGCAGAGAAGAATGGAGAGCTGTGATTGGAGGGTGGCCAGCTAAACAACAGTTGAAAAGGCATCCACAGTCCTGGGCATGCTGGCTAGGAGAAAAACTGGGGAGAAAGAGGCATATTTTGCCAACTGCCCTCCGTGTTATTTAGCCTGCAGCTGCAGCTAGGGAGAGGGCAAGCAGTATGTAGGGCGAATGCCAGCTCACCTCCTCTTAACATAACTCGTTTTCTCATTCCTGGAAAATGTAATGCATACACTGACAGTGCCCCAAGGGCAAATGCAGCCTGACTTCAGGTCTACCCAGCGGGGCTGCTTGCTGCAAGGCCGAGTGTTTCCAGGGGCTGACAGCGGGAATTAGGGTCTTGGTTTGCAGTCTGGCCCACCTCCTGGATTTCTGGCACATGGAGAGTAGGACTTGCCATTCATTGTCTCTTCAGTACCCTTTAGCTTACATCTGTGCTGGTATCTTGTCCCAAAACTCTTGTTGCTGTCCTGGTACTGCAGAAAGCTGGCTGGATGTGGAGTGGCTGTCTACAAGCGGTTCATCAGCCTCAAGTCATCTGAATGTGGCACAACTTGGCTCCCTTACATGGCCACTCCAACCCCAGAAGCTAAGAAGGTCCAGGGAAAACCATCTCCACCTCCAGTCCTGGGCAGGGGGGACAGATAAAACCAGCACCTGTGCAAAATAGGTTGGGATTGCAAGGACCTGGGCATGGCGAGAAGGGACATCTGGTCAGCAGCTGCAGCACGGATGAGGCCAGCGTGGCAGCAGGGCGACAGCTTAGGGCTGGGAGCAGACCAGTGTGACCACTGCAACACTGGAGCACAGATGCACGCGCACAAAGCGTGGCTGCAGTGGAGCTCACTCTGATGTGACATTGCTCCCGATGCAGTGCAGTCTAGCCGTGGTGCCGGGTGGGATGGGTAACACTGGAGCCAAGAGATGTAGGCACCAGGTCCCACTGCCCTACGCAGCTTTGGCAATGCCAGCACCCGTCTTCAGGCTGCCTCTGCCCCCTCTCCCCCACGCTCTTTCTCCCTAGCAAGCTCTCAGTCCATCCATCTCCAAAGCAGGACTCTTTGTCCCATACACCAATTCCCTTTTTCCCAGCCTGACCGTTCTCCAGCAACAGCTGAAGTTGCGAAAGAGCAAAAGCAGGGTCCTGCAGGCCAGCGAACTTGCTTTGATCATCCCTGCGATGCTACTATCAGCTCGAGTTGTTTCAAAATTTAGGTTCTGCTGACCTCTAGGGGACTGCTACAAAGCCAAAAGCATAAAGGCTTCAAAGCTCACCGCATATCACAGCCCTTCACACGCTCCCCAGGAGCCCTGTGGTGGGTATTCCACAGCAGACACCCATTTCTGGGCCCTTTAGCACTACCAGAGGCTGTAAATAAAAACGTGGCTCCAACACTGCCTCTTTCACCACAGCATTATAGAAGCAATACCTTAAGAGAAGTATACAAGCAAGATGAGGTTGTTGTGGAGAGATATTACCTGCTATCAGGCTGCCCCATATAACCGCTGCTTTTATTTGAGTGCACCTGGGAGCTTGAGGGCTTGTGGCTTTCACCCCCTTCTATATCAGTTTGCCTGATAAAAGGTAAAAAACCCTTGCCCTGGTGTCCCAACTACAGCACTACTCGATGAAAAGCGTGGATGCATACACCTGGGCACTGGAAATAAAGTTAAACGTGCTTTTTTATGGCATTTTGTCACTCACTGAACAAGTGGTGGAAGCAAGAACCTTGTCACAGAGAAGAAGGGACACAAAGACTTGTAGAAAGAAAGCGTAAAATCTGATGCGCTCCTTAGAGCATCACATGGAGCTGCTGGAGGGGTGTGTGTGTGTGTGTGTGTAATTTCCCAGCGGACTCTGCTTGAGGACAGCTGTGGTGGGAGACAAAGCATTAGGCAGGAGCCTACAGAGGCCACACAAACTGCACACCTCTAATGGGTCTGTTCTCCTTGACACAACGCCAAAACCTATCACAGCCTTGGAATATCCCGATTTCTTGACTTGGGGAAGGCATGGCGTAACCCTGGAGAGCTGGAGTGTGGACAGACACAGACCGGGGCAAAAGCTACGCGCAGAGTGCCCCCCTCTGCAGCCACCACCTTGCGTGGGAGCTCCCCACCCCAGAGGGGCAGCTTCTTGTCTCTGGGCTGAGGTCCACATCCTCAGAGAGCTGCTATCTAAACCGTTTCAGTTCACTCACAGAGGCTCCCACCGTACACAAAGGTCTCTCAAGAGGTGGTGGGGCTTGTGGTGCCGGGATCATGCCCCAACACACAGGAGTCAGCCCTGGCAGGCACTGCACCAGCCGCAGGAACGGCTTTACCCGGTCAGCACTCCCCCAGCCGCAGGAACGGCTTGAGAGCCAAGGCTGAGGGGCTCTGGACGCACCACAGAGCATGCAATTGGCACCCTCCTGCCAACTGGCACCCTCCTGCTCGTGCTCTGGGTAGTGCCAAAATACGAGGCAAAGTGCTAAGTTAAAGTACGTGTTCTGCCAGAGGGTGGAGGATGTTCTTCAACCCACAGAGGCTCACAACAAAAGGTTAATGCCTGACAGCGTTCCTTCAACTAAATCAGGGTGAGAAGGTGTCAAAGCAGCAATTAAAAGCACAATGTTTAAAGAGAAAAGACAAATGAGTTGAATAGAACCACCAGTTTTCATTTCAGCATTGTTACATGTCTATTAATTAGAGCAGATGTCTCCCTAATCTGTGCAAAACAGAAGAGGACCTCGAAGGTCTGAAATACTGGCTCATCCACAAATATTACCACCAATTCCCATCTTCTGACAGCAAATCTCCCGCCTCACACTGCGCCCAATTGAACCACCGACAGTTCTGGGTCCTGTCCTGCAGTGCAGGGCTTAACTCTGCAGTGCCCAAAGCTCAGGGGAAATCCTTTTCTCCTCCTTACACCTGCAAACACTGTGCTTATCCCACCACACACCCACACTGCCTAGGCAATGCAAGCCTCTTGTTCCCTTTGCTGCACACACTGTAGCCCCTCAAAGTCCCTGCTCAGTTGATTTTGCTCACAAAGACTCCATCAGTCACCAGAGTTTGGTAAGCTCTTTAATGGCAAGCTCACGGTGCAACGAGGCTGCTGGATTTGATGCCTGGGTGGTGGGAGAGGCAGGAGAAGAAAGGCAGGGCTCCACTGAAGGCTTACACCTTTTAAAGCATCGAACAACAAGGACAACGTCTTTTGGCGACCCATTTCATGGCTCTATAGTCCCAAAGACAGATCTTCCAGCCAGAAGAATGGTGGAGAGCACACCACAGACAGCCTTTGCACGGTGTGGCATGGCATGGTTTCTGCTTGATGTGTCGAGGTCTGACTGGCCCCTGCATTAGTAAAGGAAAACTTGACAACAACACAAAAAAATCACACCGACTGAAACCCAGAGCTGACATTTGCACCCCCACCCCTGAAGATGAAAGAAGACATCCTTTACATGCAGCGTCACTGCAGGTCTTTGCCTAATGAGCAACAGCGTATCGGTACGGAATGGGAATTCCGAAGTTCAATGTATTTCACGTGAAACCAGTGAGCTTTACTGCAGTCAGCAGTAACCAGTTCAAAGAAGGTCTGCACCCCTGACGTGACAGGGTCTGCCCTCAGAGTCTTTCCTAGCAGAGGTAAGGACCAAATTTAAGGAGTCTCTTCGGCAGTGACACCCCTGAGCCACGGTGACTCTGCAGGGCCCAGCTCAGGCCCAGCTTGTTGCAGGTTCTGATCCGCTGCCCTGTGGCCCCTGCCCGGTTGTCATGCGATGGCTTTCCAGCTGTGGCTGGCTGTGGGGACAGGCGGCTGGGGAGGAGGCGAGGTCCTGCCAGAATTGAACACATAAATCAAAGCATTTCCCTCTGCTCAGAGGTTTACAGAAAGGGGCTAGAGTCCCTGAAGGGATCCTTCCCAATTTCCCATGTCCTGTGGCTGGCACTGGGGGGACCTGCAGGCCAGGCCAGGCTGCCCAGTGGCCAGCAGCCAGAGAGGTCTCATTTTCAGGATTCCCAGCCTAGAAAGCCTCAGTGGCTCATGATTTACGGAGACTGGATTATTTAGGTAGGATTTGGCACCTAAAAACAACTGCTCCCTTCTGCATAACAGAGGATAACACATCGACCTCGCACCTCATCCCCTCGTGAGGACGACACAGGTCAGGAACACACGCTGTGCTGAACTGTGACTCTCGCTGATGCGGCAGCTCTTGCTGATGCCACAAGCTGTATGAGGTAAGGGATGTTTCTCTCCCCCTTCCTCTGCTTCCCCTCTTCTGGGAGTGGGAATTTCTGAGACAAACACAGTGGGAAGGAGGGGAGAATGGATATAGTATGGATGGACATGAGGGAAAGGTGGACATGGGGTAAGGATACAGTATGGATGGGCATGAGGGAAAGGCAGACACGGGGTAAGGATGGACACAGGTCGTGGATGGATGAACTAGTAGCCTTGCCTCCTGCCACAGCGAAAGCTGATTGAGTAGAATAGTCATGGACTTCAGCTCCAGGTCCCAGAGAAAGATCAGGAAACACGTTGAAAGAGGCTGGGAATCTGTCCCGTATGGCAGCTTTCCAAAGCAATGTCCATAATGTCATTGCAATCACTTCTACTGTCACAGTCTCGTGCCACACCTTCCAGAGAGGGAACGGGCAGTCACCCACTAGGTGATGCTGTAGCAACAACTCCTCCCTGCTGCTGCCAGCCACCACCTAGCACAGCAGGTCCCTGGCACTGGAAAAGTAACTCTGGCTATTCCCACCAAAAGTGAGGTTCTTAGAAGCAAGTGACTTGCGAAGGCACAGCACTCTGCACAGAGGGAAACTGCCGGGAAAGCAATCTAGAGCAGGGCAGGAGGTGGAAAAGTCTGGTAGGGTTCAGGTCATCATACTCAAGGGTGTCCTATTCCCCCCATTTTTGCAAGGAAACATTTTGCCAGTTTTTTCCCTCTCCTGAGCAAGTCATTTTAAGAGATTTTACTGTGCACCTGATAAAGCAGCTTCGTGCTTCCTGACTGCTGCTCCTACCTACTCACACAATATCGTAAATACAATGTTGGGGAAGAGAGACAAAGAAAGCTTTTCTGTTTGCCTTTTCTCCATCCCTCCCTCTCTCCACCATCCAACGCATTCATCAGGCAGGACACTAACGGAAAAACACGACCAAGCTCAAGGTCCCAGTCATGTCCAGAGCTGCTTTTTTATAAACTGCAGAGGTTTGATAAGCAGACACACGGCAGGATGGTTTAGACTGTCTCAGAAATCCCAGCATCTCTCTGAAAGGGGCCTTTCTCCCTCTTGCCCCTGCTAACCAAACAAGTTGTTAACATTTCTGAAACCTGCTCTTCCCTCTGGCATCCCCCTGTACTCCTCATCCCCTGAGCAGCACTCTGCTCACTGCATTCATGCATCCCACATTCAGAACCGCCAGTCCTGCAAGAGGCTCTGCCCTGGTATGTTTATGTTTAGCCAGAGCATGAAATACCGTTGAGAGAAGGGCGAGGGAGGAGAAGGGAGACGCTTCAGTGTCCTTTCACTAATGGTTTGCTTTGAGGATAGGCAACGATAACACATACCTCTTCACCCACTGATCTAAAAGCACTTTATATACTGGTGGGCAAGTAATAGTAATGGCCCCTTTTACAAAAGGCTTAAAGGGGACTTTCAAAGGGGTAACTCGCTCCCACTGAATTTCATGGGAAGCCTGGATGCATAACTGGAGGCCTGCCGTGAATCCCCTGCCACTGATATGCACCCGAAGCTCAGGGCAAGGCAATGGCAGAGCTCTGAACCCACATTTTCTCACCGAGTCCCCAGGCTTGCAAGCAGTTACGCAAGTGTTTGCAAATCTTGTCTCTCAATCTGGCAGCCAGGCCACTGGGTCATACTACCCGTGGTTGATTACTGAATGGCTACTAACATCAGTATGTGGTAGGAGTGAGGGAAAAAGAAAATAAAAATAAAATATTAAAATACTTTGCAATACAACTAAACCAGTTCCACATCTCTTGCATCGTTTGGTAAGTATGGAACAAGTAACACAGTAATACAGAAATGTATTTGGTCAAAGTAGACAATCAATATTTTTTGATAAAATACATTCTATATTAATGCTCATTCACATTTAATACACAGGTAAATTAAATTTTCTATGTATAAAATTCCAGTTTATTCTCAGTGCTGCCTGGTCATCTTTCAGTTCAGCAGCAGGGCTCAACGCACTTGGCTCCCAGCAAAGTGAGAGGGGACAAGAGCACCCAGCTCTGTGCAGGACCAAGCCTCCTGCATTCCCTGGAGTGCCCAGTCCTGCAGGTCGCCTTTGAACAAAATCTTGCTGGCTTCAGTGGGAATTTTGCAGGGGTGGAAGCTGCAGAAAGGCCCCATGGCTGTCCAGCACTTCCAGTCTGGTAAGGAGGTGACCCAAACGGCATATGGCATTCCAAAAAAAGAAGGGAATTAGTGAATACAGAAGATGTATCTACATAATTTACAGCTTTACCTTTGCTTGTAACCACATTAATGCTCAACCGCTCATTAACAATTCCATCAATATGCAGGGAAAGGGAGCAGAGCGCAGTAGGTATTACATCCTCCTGTGTGCAATTACAAGCACTGGGTCTTACAGTCTTTCCTCATGTTATGAATTCCTGCCTATCCTGCTGCCATCCAGAGCCCGATCCTCCATTGAGCCTTGTGGATTCAATCTTTCACAGCACTTAGGCTGGTTCAGAACATGTCTGCTCCTCACCCATGGGTCCCTAGCACCGTGCAAGGGGCGCAAGGTGCGTTCGGCTGCAGGTCCTCAGATACCACCCGTGTCCACCCCTGCACCCTCCCCTCTGTTGTGCCCGCACTCGTCTGTGCAGCCACGTGCTGAACCAGGTGGTGGGACTGATCCGGCTGTAAAACCGCCTGTCAATAAAAAGGCAGAGGGTTGTGGATGCCCCATCCCTGGAAGTGTTCAAGGCCAGGCTGGATGAGGCTTTGAGCAACCTGGTCTAGTGGAAGGTGTCCCTGCCCATGGCAGGGGGGTTGGAACTGGATGATCTTTACCATTCTGTGACTGATCCTGTGATTTCACAGCCAGACCGATCCCACAGCCCAGCTCATGACGCAGCCGAGCCCAGGGCTTGTGCACGTGCGTGTGGGTGCCAGTCACCTGCGCCTAAGCAGAACAGGCAAGTGGCTAGCAGACCTGAACAGCAGAACTTCGCCTCCAGCTTGCGCTACTGCACGTTAGGTCTCTCATTCCGTTACAGCCGAGGAAAGTCAGCCCTGAACGATCTACTTGTGCGAGCCGCAACCAATGGCTTGGACGCTACAAAGGGAAAGGTTCTCCCAAAGCAAGGCTCTGCTTAAGGTTATGGCATCTGTTTTAGCTGGAGAGGAAAGAAAAACTTCGGGACTTAAAGCAGGGATGGAAACCACTGGTCTTACACTTTATTTTAGTAAGCAAAAAGCCTATTGCTGCTGTACAGTGTTATACAATGAACTGCCACGGTTCTCACGTCACTAGTCCATAAAAATGTGCTGCGACTATCATGTTTATGCCTGCATGCCGAAAGAATGTACAAAGTTGCATTAAGCTCTGTTTCTCTTTCACTTTTTTTTTTTTTGTATTCTTTAACTCCAACTTCTACAGTGTTGCAGACACTTCTGTGCATACTCAGGAACAACACACTGTCCCGGTTACGGAAGGTCTTTGCTCCAGATTGGAAAAATCAAGTGCTATGCATCTCTCAAGTCATCATCAGAAATGTAAACCACCAAGAAAACTTACTCTCTTAAAGTAACCTTGGAAAAGAAATCTTTAAAAAAACCTATTGAAAAGGAGACGTTGCTAACAACAGGGTTTTCAAATGAAGCGAGTTGTTTCCAGGAGTTGTCCAAGGGTTTTCTCTTCACTCACGTTTTGGTTTTATAAAGCTAATTCCGTATAAAAGGGCTTTTGATGTGTGTGACCTTCATTTCAGGATTTAAAAAAAAATTGGAAAAAAGGAGTAAATTTAGAAACATTTTGCTCGATTGTGGAAAACAGTTGTATTACAACAGAATCCCCTTTGCTTCTTCTATTTTTGGTACAAAAGGCAAGTAAATAAAGAGACCCTGCATCTTCACAGTCTGGCACTCATCCGAGTCACCTAAATCTATGCAAAATAGGTAGAAAATATGAGGGGTCGTCTTCTCCCTTATACCAAGACCCCACCGAACCCCTCTGGGGAGCAAGTCTCTGGTTAAGTAAAACCTCACTAGTTTTTATAACAGCCAAAGTAGCAGGATTGTAGCTCCCCTCCAAGGAGGTGTAAATGCCTGGACTAGCTCAAAGGCTAGAGAGAGGAACGGGTCCAGTATAATTTTAAGAGCCAGGTGCTGGTTCATACCCTTATGGCTTCAAAGTTAAGTTGCACTTTAATTCACGATGCCGTGAGGTTTGAGTAGTAATTTAGCAGTGTATTAAAAACGGTGAAGCTTGAAGTTGGTTGTCATGCAGAAGTGGGATAGGCAATGGCTATGTTTTCATTGATTGGTACGGAAGCAGCACTGGCTTTGGATCAAATGGTGCCGGAGTACCAGGGTTGGCTGTAACGTGTACTACTGATACTAATCATTCCCAGTTATTAACTCAGCACTTGTAAACTCAGTTGTCGGTAAAATGATACTAATACGCCTGACACCAATACTCCCCTGGATTCCTCGCTTCCTATTATTTTTGTTAAGCCTTCATGTGCACTTCTGCAGTACCGGCCGCTATTAAACTAGTGTTTTTCTGGAGAAATCTCTCCATGTTTGGTTTGTCAAAAACCATAGCTGTTGAACTAAAAAGGAAAGCGCAAGTCACGTTTGCTCTCCGCGCTGGTTTCCTTGGAAAGGTCACCGGTGAGGACTCGGCACTCCCACCACATGCTGCCTACATTCTCGGTACTCTACATTCATGTCAGCGAACGCTACTTTCGAACACAAATCGAAGAGACAAGTCAGTGACAAAACTACTTCTAGACTGATAACGGCAGAATGCTACCAAGACAACTCCATAGAAAACCCACTGAAGCAGGAGCAAGATTCAGGTCACTTCTTAGCAAAGCTCATCACAGATTATTATTATTAATTTTTTTTTTAAACCTTTTTGTAGAACTTTTATCCTGGGAGCCAGATATCCCCATGTGATGTGCTAATTTGAGCAGGCTAATGTGGGACCACCTGACCCCACCTGGTACCAAAGGCTTCCGAACTGTTATAGCTTCTCAGAAAATCACTGTTGACTGACACCCATCTGTTGGTGATCGGCTTCTGGTTCCTCTTCTTCCACATCTGCATTGTATTCTTCAAATGCATCATCGTCAACGTCTGGAAGCCCAAGTAACTACAAAGAAGAGAAGATACTGTGTAACAGCGAATTACCCACTCACTACAAATCCTCACACAATACCTAGGTGCCACTTCCTGAAAACCTCAGACCCTGGAATAATAGCATTGCATAACGATCCCGACTCTCCTTCTCTCCCTCCTGTGACAGAACAAGATTTGAAATGCATCCTCACACCAAATTAAGTACTCAGAGACCAGAAAGTAAATAAAACCGAAGCAAAGCCCTTGCAAAGAGCTTTGTGTTCTTCCCTCAGGTCGTAGCGCGAATTGTTGAGTGTTTAGACTTGGCAGTGGTTTAACTTCAGAAAGAACCATGATAGCACTGCAGCGGTAGTTTTCTCAGCTTAAGACTCTGTTCAGCAACCCTATAAAGGCCAAAGAAGAAAGCACCCTCATGTGGAACCGGCAAGTATGGAGTAGGCAACCTAAAGATCCCAGCATGTTACGTGATTCTCTTGAACCCGTCGCTCCATCACACCAGATGAAGCCTTGCACACTGGGTGAAGCCCTCGCAGTGAGAAATACTGTGCATCCAACTCAAAATTGTCCAAGCCCCTTTTAATTGTGGCAAATTAGATTTGGGCTTGTGAAAAACTGCCAGCCCGTCTTCCTTGGATAATGTTTGGATGCCTCCACCTGATGGCTCCATTCACTGCAACGGCACTCGTTCGCTCCAGGAAAAGGAGCAAACAGCGACGTCTGGACTTTTCCCCTCTCCTCCAAAAGGTTGCCAAGCCAACGGAAGTCAGGAAGACACATAAACCAAATAATAAGTCAAAATAATGCATCTGTTGCAGAAATCTTTCATTAGAATCCTACACTAGCAGCTATTAATAGCCACAAAGCAAAATCATATGCCAGGCATTATTGGGAATACCATGTATTTAGCTTGCCAGGGCTGGAAGAGCAGCACAGACGCATGCAACGCCCTGTTTGGAGAGTGACGCAGCTGTTAGCTCTCAAAAGAGGCAAAGCCTAGAAAAATCGCGAGGGGGGGGTTGTGTGACACTCACTAGGTGGTAGCGTGAAAATGAGAAGGCTGTGACAAGGCAGATTTTTAGGGACCTAAACTAATTTAGTCTGTGATCAACATTCAGAATTATTCAGTGGACACAAATACAATGCACAGCGTTAGCCTCTGGGTCCGATGAAGCTTGTGTTCCTCACTGTCACCGTGAGAAAATACGTTTTGTAGTTGCCAGGTTTCTTGGGCAAGGAAATGGAAGGAGAATGGAGGGACTAAACATCCTCCTTCACATTTTAAAAATACTCATGGCGAGACCCCAGAGCTGAAAATGTCCTTGTTTTCTGAGCAGGAGAAAGAGTAAATATTCCTATGCATGCATATTTTTCATATCAAACGCTTAACTGAACGTGAAACTACTTGGTTCATTTTCAGGATGCTGGGGGTTTGTTTCATGTTGAAACTAAAATTAAAATACTCAGTTTTCAAAAGGCAAAAGCAAGGCCTCTAGACTTTCTTATCCACCAGCACTATTTTTGCTACATTTGGTGTGTTCAAATGAAAAATGAGTGTTGCACTGCTCCGTTTATATCACCCGGCAGAAAGAGCTTTGATCACACTGGGTTTTTTGCCCAGCTCTGGTTATAATTACTCCCTGATTTGCAGGGAAATGAGCCACATGATTCTTCATTTTATGGGATGCTGTAAGCGTTTCCCGTGCAAAATTAGCATGGAAAACACAACACACACCACAAGAACCGCAGAGACGCGCATGATCCCAAAGGATGGGGAGCACATCCTGCTTTTCATGCATCCTTCTTCCTTCGCCCTCGGGAAACACAGCTCTCCTCCTGGTGCAGCGTCAATCAGAGTGATGCTGCAGATGTTAGCAGTTTTATGGAGCGTAGGAAAGATGGGAAAGGGATGGGATGCTCCTCTAACAGACGTGCAGTTTTATTCTCTCATGGACACTTTAGGATCTTCCAAGGTGCCAAGGACCTCAGCCGTGCAGGCCCTGCTTTTAGGGGTCGCATCTCTCTGCTTTCCACAGGACTACAGTCCCTCATCGCTGTTAACCCCTTACAGCTCTCTGGACTGTGGTGACAAATCAGCCAGCATTCTGATCTCCTTGGGCCAAAGTAGAAGGACGAAATGTGAAAGATGAGGACAAAATAAGATGATGAAGCTGTCCTGAGCTGACCCTAGACTGACTCCCACGTTGTCTTCTTTCAAACACACTGGTTTGCTTCTAGTCCATACCTACTTTATATATTAAAGCATTTAAAGTGTGGCAGAGTGGAAAGGACTTTAATGGAGAGTGAAAACAAAGAGGAAAGAGGTAAAACAGGTGTAGAAAGAGATAGCTGTAAAGAGACAGCCAGGGGAACAAAACTTCCCGGTGGGGACACATGGGGAGAAGGAGCACAAAAGGGTGGTGAGGAGCGAAGGAGGGAGGACAACCAGCAGCAGCACTACCCCTATTTACTACCGCTGGCCAAACTACCCAACTGAAGGTAAAGGAGACATCACTGGGATGTGTATGAATTAAACGAATGCGGGATAAATGGCTTTTACACTGCAGACTCCCCAGTTTGGATGTAGGATTTTAGGCTGAAGGTGAGCTCAATGCAGGAGCCCTGAAAGTTGCACCTGAATTGTACGACTCATGTTTTGGTTCCCTGCAAACTCTGCCAGTTGGTGCAGTGTCCCTCAAGCATTTTTTATCTTTTATTTACCTTTCTTTCCTTAACTCATTCACAGTACTCTGATTTTCTGCAAATAACCTTGTAGTTTTGAAGTTGCGAACTCGCGAAAGCAGAGCAACATTACCTCCCACCAAAAGCTGACACACAAACATGCTGAAAAATAAGCCCCGTCCAAGAGGAAGCTTTAGTGGTCCACATGATGCTACACTAGAGAGAACGTGGTTCTGCTGAATTCTGGCTTAGTCTTCAGGCAGATGTGCTGACAAGCACCAGCATGGACACCTTTGGCATCGGAGAAACAAGGGCATCAGAAAAACTAGGATGCTCTGGGGCAAAGAGTGGTATTTGAGCCCACTGCTACTGACATCACTTCCCATACCTGCGTGGTGTCTGGCACTTTTGGATGCTCCCTGAGTAATAAGGCAAATCACTGAGGTTGTGGAAATCGGCACAGGAAGGCAGTAATGGACAGAGACAACACGCCCCCACCACCTTCATCAAAGAACAGCTTGACCTTGTCTAGAGAAGGATTTAGAGGCGAGTTTTAGCTGTCGAGGGCTAACCAACACTTTTTAAAAGCCTTGTCTAAATAAATACCCTGTCCTGGCTCTGTGTTTATGCCCATAAAATGTAAAGGAGAGATGCTGGAGAGCAGCGAGGGCTAGTGAGCAGCCCCCAGACTGCCCTCATCGCCTCTGCTGCCCAGGGAAGAGCGAGGAGCAGAGGGAAATCTGTGTCTCTCACTGAAAGGGATGCCAACTGCTGGGCATCCCAGGCCTCACTGCCTTCAAAACACAGGGTCCAGCTGCATGGGCAGCCAGTCCCTGCCCACGCAGCAGCCCCAGGTTAAGCCTGGGGAGACAGTGCTGGGCTGTTAACCCTGAATGTGTGGAGCAGGGCTGAGCTGAGTTACTGGGCAAAAATCTGCCTGGGAGCCCTCCGTTAAGGAAGGACAGGTGCTTGTGCTATGCACAAGGGCATAGAGAGCTGCAGATGCACTGCCAGTGACTCCTCCTAAAAATTTCCCTTCAAAGGATCCCAACAAAGACTTCCAAAACTAATAATCTTGGATGCCTGGCTGGAAATACCAAAATGGAAAAGACTTTCAGAAGGTCCTTACCAAACACATGCTAGAAACCTGGCCACTATTCAGTGTCTCAGACTGAGTAGCCAGGACCATCAGACGCTTCAGAAGAGCCCAGTCTGACCTTCAGGAGCAGTTTTTCCTAAACGGCCATTTTTCAAACACAAGTTTGCCAGACTGGTCTCTGATGGCAGACTTGGTTGGGATAGTGGAGAAGAAATGCCCTGCAAATGCCACCTCCAAGCTGACAACAAGGAGGTTTCATTAGCAACACAGGTCCAGCAGGGAAAGCATGGGGGACAGCGTGAGGTAATGCCAAGGGAATAATTTTCCAATACTGATTAAAAGTGGGTTTGATCTGGCAAAGGCCCGAGGGTGTAAAACAACTGTTTCCATCCATCTATTATAACAGCCTTCACTTTTAAAAATCTATCCTACCATACGTGTGCTATTTTTAATAATTACAGTAAGGGAAAGATGTGAATACATTCCTTAGTAGACTTGCCTGCATACCTCAAATGATAAACCCTGTTTTGTTACACTGATGCAAATCTCTCAGTACTAGGTCAAAGGAGAATCTGAGAAACTTAATCTTTGTGGTACGTCTGAGAGAAAATGAAGAGGTACTTGATTACAGTCTGCAAGAGGTCTCTCACAACTGAGGACGCCAGCTTTGAGCAGACAAAAGCCTAATGAAATTCAATAGCTAGGAAGCAAAACTAGAAAAATGCAGATCGTGAATAAGAGGAGTTATTCACAGAGGCGTAACTAACGATGAGGAGAGAAGTGCTGCAGCCTTTAAGTCACCCAAAGACTTTAGGTCAAGGGTGGGTGTCTTTGGGAAAGCCACGCTGCAGCTCAACCACGATTTTTGTGCTCAGGGGTGGGAATCATGGAGTGAAACTAGATGTACTAAGGAAGAGCCCAGACTACATAAGCATAATGGTTCCCCTTGCTTTGAACTTTTTTTATTCTGAAGGGTAGCTTAACTTGGTTTGACTGAAACAAATTTCTCAGTAACTTAAGGTATGCTGAAATAAATGTGGTTTAAATGAAATAAGTGATCTGTACCAATTTAATTATGTCATTTTGAAGTCCTCTTTAGTTAAACCAATGGAAGTTTCTCCTCAAAGCCACAGCTTTTCTGAGCAGGAGAAAACAGCTATGAAGATCCAAGAGCTGAATATTCTTCTGGGAAACAGATTTATATTTTTGTATGTTTTCACAATTACAACCAGCTGTACTGCCGGATCAGATTTCCAGTCCTTTCTAAGAAAAGTGTGCATCTGTTCTATTTATTTCCAGCCTCTCAAAGGATTCTTTAAAATGATGCTCTTTCATGTCGACCAGCTGTGGCGGTCCATGGCAAGGCAATGCAAGGGTGTAACACAGGGAGGGCCACTGTTTTCCTATGGACGCTCCAAGCCCTCCCTTTCGCTCTGAATACTTGGGATACATTTACAGTCTTCTCGGTTAGTCAGCCAGAAAAAGAGAGGAGGGAAGAAGGTCTGCGTTGTCAGTAGAGTATAAAAACATCCGTCAGTCAGCTTTCCCGTGGACATCACGGGAGCTTGGCTCTGGCAACAAACCTCCCCTCTGCTCTGCACCAGCCTCCCACCCAGCCCAAGGCTCTCCAAAGGGAAAGGCTGTGCAACGGGAGGGCTTGGCAAAAACGAAAGATAACAGCCAGCCCATAACCTCACCCTAATGAAACCCAGGCTTTGACCCAAATCTTAGTGTTAAACAAGGACAGAGAAAGCTGAGTAACCACAAAACACAAAAGTACACACCCCCTCCCCACAGAAGACGTCACCTGCTCCAACCACTTCTCAAGCAGTGGCCAAACTGGTGCTTGCAAATACCAAGTGGCAACCATCCGAACTGCAAAATCTGGACCATTTGGTGGGAAAAAAGGCCAACCTTAAAATAAAACAAACCACTCTGAGGAGAGATCATACTTCCAGCTTCACAGAGGTTTACTCTCGCTGCTCAGATCCTTGCAGAACTCCTCATTTCCAGTGCCAGGAAACAACTCTGCCACAAAGCCCCACTGCCACTGGCTGCCGCACCAGTTGGCCTCCCATCCTGCGCAGGAATCTCATCCTCTCAAATGCAGGGATGGAAATAAGAAGGCAGCTGGCTTCCAAGAAACGATTTCCAATGGCCTGACAGTAGCTTACATGCCAACACCCCTGCGCCAAGGCAGCTGACTGGAGATGTAATTCCCTGCGGGAGAAAACCCACCTCGCTCCATCCTATTGAAAGTCACCGGTAACTGACAATGTTTGCAAGTAAAAAACAGAAACTTACGGGTCTGAAGGATTTGAAGACTTTTTCCAATATTTCATGGAGTGTCTTTTTCCCGCAAGAGGAGATGTAATCCTGTGCGAGCTGCAGAAAAGGTAAGCAGTCCTCACTTTCGCTCCACACGTGCTGAAAGCCAACAGCAACACAAGAAAGAAAAGGCATTAACAGGGATTCAGACTGGCCTTTCCACGTGATTTCATAAGGTGACATGCTGTAAACACCTGCCAAAGGACAGCGGGCCTCCTGAAGCTCAGACCCGCACAGGGGACGGGCACTGCGGGCCTTTTCAGAAGCCACGCTTCTGTGGAAGAACCTTGATTTTATTAACATGCCGCATCAGAAAGCGGGGAAAGGGATCCAGAAGAGGAAACACCTTACTACTGCACCGACAAGGAAGGGTACTTGCGCGTGCGTGTTTTACGAGCAAAGGTGTTCTCGTTGGACATCAGCCCTGGAAGTCACGCTGGGTTTTCTCCTCTTCGGCATCACCCGCTGCAATGAAGCCATCGGGAAGAGCTAAAGCACCTCTCTGTCTTCCTGGCGTTAGTGCAAGTGTGATGCGACCCTGGAGGTGGAACTTGATGTGCAATTCTCTTGAGGACGCAGAAGATGCAAAATATACCCGCAGGTTACACACGGAGCCAAGGACAGGCATTGGGGCACTCACAACATCCTGCCACTTCCTGCCTCCCTCCTTGTCTTGAGGTTTACTCCTCCTAGACCCCAGTCTTCTCTTCCCGGGATATTCCTCTCGTCTTGCTCTTGCTTCGGAGATGCTGGTTCCCCAACCTGGCTCTGTGAAGCCTTCCCCAGAACTGAACGGAGCTGGTGATGGATGGTGGAAGCACACAGGCAGCAACGCTTCTTGCACCCAAGGGCAGCACGCAGCACAAGCTAACGCGTACTCTTACAGACCTTCTTTTTGACAACTTTGTGCACAGGGCTGTCTTAGGCACTCAGCTACACAGAGAAGCGTAATACCGCAAAATTGGTTTGAGACTTACACCTCTATTTTTGCACAGCAGCTCTTTTCCCCAAAGTGCCGTGCAGTGCTTTACTGCGCTATAAACAGTAGGTTATGCTTGAACGAGGAAAGAGGAGGGTCTCTCTGAAGCTTAACTAACATCCAGGGAAAGCGTAAGAACGACAGATGTTTCAATCCCTAACATAAGGCTTGCATGTCACCTTCCTGTTCAGTGGTCAATACCTGCCGGGGATGCAGTTTACACTTACCAAAAGAAAACACTACTTAGCATCACCTAAGCTGCACCTTTAAGATGAAAACTGTAATCACCCTGCTACGAGCTTCACTTAACCTACATTTTTGTTGCTGCTTGTTGCATTTTACAAGCATAAACACAGTGAAATGTTTTGTATGAGAAGAGCCTGGCCTTACACTGTAGGTTCTGCTCTTTCCACGTAACCAGACTCATCTCTTAACAAGTCTGGCAATCAAAATAAGGTCTTCACAGTCTTGCCAGCTCTCAAAGGCACATACCACAAGTCTCATGATACTTCATGCCATCTTAGAGTCATGGACCTTGTGGTCCTATACATGTACAACCAAATGTCAGCTTCTGTTTACAGAAAAAAAAGGGAAAAAAAAAGCAAGCACCTTGTGATTTCTATGGCTTAAAAAGGCAGAAGGTACATGAAGTGAACTCAAATAAACCCTCTTTAAAATATCAAACAAATATTTGCAAATCACAGCATTTTAAGAACAGCCTTGAGATTTTTGAGATCTGGCCCACAATTTCTTAACACTTGGGGTCAGGAATAACTGCGTAGTTACATCTAACGCTTGCATCAAATGTAAGAGCTGGATGCTTTAGTTTGGCAATTCACGGCTCCTGCTAAGCCTGTTGTAATTGTTTATATGTATAAAGCGATTATGATTGCTAACATCCTGATTCGTGTTTAAATTGTGGCTTCTTGTGACTACCAGAAGTATACACAGAAGCTTCCACATAAATGAAAATCAGGCCCTGTCCTGTTCCAAATAATAGCTAGTGCGTTCCCCAGGGAAAAGTTAACCCCATGTTGTCCTATCATCTTTTCACAGTCTCTTTTTCAAGCTGCACCACATTTGAGACTCCAGCGTGAATTTGTCAGCAGTAGCACAGAATAAGATGATCTAGCACGAGGGGAAAACCTAAGTGAATAACTTGACCGCTGAGCTTGTAGAGGCTCTTTTGCATGGCATCGTAAGGCACTAAGCAAATACAGCTTCCAACAACTTCCACATCTGCAGAAGACTTAAAACCTTGGCTGTAGCAACAAATGCACTACCTACAGCTCTCTGTGGATGTTCAGAGCTGCACTGCAGGAATTGAGTCTCACCACTGACTCACGGACCTCCAGTGGAACCTGCAAAAAGGCATTTTGGCCTCTCAAAATAAAAGAAAAAGGAATTGAGGACCCAGCTCCTGCTTAGAAAGTTAGAGCGGTCAGTGAGGCTGCGCATATGGAGATGCTTTTCATGGAAAAACCCTGTGTATCTCTTTGCAGAGGAAGATGCGGGCTGCTGGCAAACTGGTGGACCACAGTGCTCGGCCGTGGGTGCACAATTAAAACATTATTAACCTCATCACCAGTGTAGCTGTTTTCCAGGCTTGCCCAGTGTTGCTCACCGTTGCTTTGTCTCACTACAAAAGCACACAGCCGCTGATTTCCAACTCAACTGACCTGGGATCATGGCTGAATTACCGAGTTCAGCATGTACTGAGAGCACATCGCCGAGGCAATTCGTAGGGTTGCATCTGGAGGGGTTTCCGTTCCCTCACGCCTTCAGAAGATTCAGTGTTGCTGGATGGCAGAGTCACGTGCTGGACCACCTTTTCCTAAGCAGCCCACCTGTTGGGCATGGCAGCAAACCCTTTTCTTCGTGGGGAAGATTTAACTTGCAGAAAATATTCAGACTCACTGACTCTGTTCCAAAATATTTTACAAGAGGTCTTGCGTCAAGGTGGCATCATATTTTTATTTGCTTTATCAGTTACTTTGAACAGCAGCAGTTAACACAGTGACAAAACAAATGACAGATTATAAGGAATAGCATCACAACCCTCCCCCTCCTTGGTTATGGCTATACGATTAATTTTTTTGAGAACATCACAAGCCTCAGAAGTTAAATTATCGGCAGTTCAACCATCGAAAATGCTGATTCAGAGAGTTATAGTGTCCAGGTGGTACTGAAAATGCCAACAGGCATCCAGATGGGTCTTCTGCATCAAAAATGTGCTAAAAACCTAGCCCAAAGATACCTTTCCAGGAAGTTAAAATTTTATTATTTTTGTGATCTGGAATCTCTGATTTTATACAAAATCCAGAATTGTTCTCCCCCAGACTGCATCTTGGCAACCTTTCCACGTTTTTCTCCTCCTCCCTTTTAAGGTCATCATGCTCATCTTTTCCTCCTTACAAGTGGGTTTTCATGGACTTTTCTGGCACCTCCTACATAGCTTTTTAAGTTGCATTATTATGAAATGAAGACATAAGGAAAGAGAGCAAGACTCCCAGGCACCAGATGCTTATTAAATGTGAGGCTCCTTTATAAGAGTCACAGGGTGCAAAAAGGCCGTAAAGTGTGTCACTGTGAATTTCGTTTGTATTTACTGACTTTCACACTCCGTCACGTTAACTGGAGCCACACAATAAGGCTCAAGTGCAAATGAGCATCGTCCCCCAACTTGTATTAAGTCCCCTCAAAATAAACTTTAGCCTGTAATTGCATGTAGAAAGGAAACTTATCTTTTGGAACACGAAAAAAATTACTGCAAAAACCAAGATAGCCAATCTGGGAGCAGAAATGAAGTCCCACAGTACACTAGGGGCAGAAAACACGATGCAGGGACATCAGCTCATTAGTGGTTCTTAATCGCATTAAAAAGACACCATCAATGGGAAAAGAATTAGGAATGACACCTATCTGACTGTCTTAAAAGTATTATCACTAGAAAAAGTGCCTCAAGTTATAATGCCAAAAAAAGAAGACAGAAGCAAACACTGCTTCTCGTTTTCCACTGCTTGCGCTCTGCATTAGCCAGGAGCTGGCCCTTCCGCGCAGTTTTACTACTGGTGGTTCTGGGCGAGGAGTCCTCCCTGGCGCAGCCCTGGAATGAAAATATTTGCCAAAAAAAAAAAAAAAAAGGGATAAAACGTGGTTGCAAACCAACAAACCTTGGCTGGTGTTGGAAGCCTGGGAATAGGGTCTGAAAGCGCTTGAGATTTTTTTTTTAAAGTTGACTAGATTTTGTTTTGAAAGAGTTCGCTCAATTATTAAGCGGCCTGTAAAGAAACTGTACGTGTCTAAGAAAAAGAATGAGCTTCCTTTGCAATTCCCGATACCGTCAGCATCCAGTCACAGCTTTAGCCCTGCCCTGCGCTGGATTTCGTAGATTCCTGCT
>NW_010257440.1:0-17300 GCF_000690775.1 Eurypyga helias
TTAAGGTCCCTTCCAACCCAAAGGTCCAACCCTTGAGGTCCCCTTAAGGTCCCTTCCAACCCAAACCATAATATGATTCTATAAAATCTAACTTATCCCTGCTTCCAAGCCTGGAAAAACTATTTATGGCTTATGCCACAACTTACTTAATTCCCAGTGGTTTTGTCTTTCAGAGAGAGAAGAAAAGGGATGGTCCACCGAGAAGGTTCAGTTCCCAGAAACACAAACGGTTTTGCAGCGATGCCCAACGCCAGATAGTGGTAATCACGCTGCCGGAACAAACTGTCTCGACCTTCCTACCCAAAAACGCGGGGCTTCGCCAAACACTGCTGCTGCAACAAGAGCTAGAGACAACGCTAAGAGAGAAACTGCTACTAAAAATAGGCAAAAATCATATCATTTCAGCAACAGCGTGGGCTGTTTTGGGGCTTTTTTTTAATACATTCCTTCCCATTTCATAATATGTGTAAAAAGCACACAATTCACCAGGGAAACTACCCAGAACATTGCTCTGAAATAGATAGCACAGGCTGAAAATTCTGTTTTTTCAAGACCTGCTGCATGTGCAACAAACCTGCGGGTGGGAGAGGAGGAAGCTGCAACCGCCACAAGCAGGACTGGCCCCACGCGCGCTCCAGTTAGTATCCTGCACGTGACTTTCACTACAGTCAGAAAAACCATAGCAGAGAGCTGTTGGTTCAGCTGTTTTCAGACAAAATAAGGAATTCAAACACAATAAAATAAGCCTCTCAGTCAGACATTCAATTTTAAAATACCGTAAAGCACCAGAATCTTTCAAAATTTATTTACTCTGTTTTCTTAGAGGAATAATTAGCGCTGGCATTTTATAACCAGGGCTGGGAGTAACGTGCATCGCCTTTCTGTGCAGATACTTTGGGTCCTGAACAAAGGGGATGCCGTCGCTCAGCTGGCAACGCTGCCTTACCCCGAGGGTAACAGGAGACTTCAGGAGCCTCATCGAATGGGGAAAAACAAACCCCCCCAACACAACACAGATGGCAAATTACAACTGCCCGGATTTAATTCTCACTAGACCAGCCCTCGTAATCTACTGTATGCCGGCAGCACCGTGCCCCTCTTTCATCTTCTGGTATGGTACAGCTTTCCTATTTAAATGAGGGCAAAAAATAGTAGCTCACCATCTGCTGAAAGCAAATCATTTATGTCAAATTGAAGACTGGGCTTATAAAATGACCTGACTAAATGGAGCAGTAAGTGCATTACAACCGAAGGGAGCTGGGAGCTCCTCCCCTGTATCCTCAGAAATCCTCCTGGATGCTACAGAATTCCTTCTGCAGGAATTCATGGGCTTTGCTCGTTGGTAAAGCACTGAAATGTAAATGAAAACATCTACTTGTCACCAGAGCCATGTCTACGGCAATGGGTTCCGAAAGGCTGCCCTTGTGGGACCTGTAAAGTTGGACCCAAAATAGAGCCATGGGGAAGGCGCCGGTGAAATAAAGCTGCTCGTAGACTATCCCCTTACATGTCGTGACGCAGGAGCAAATCAGTAATTTGCTAAAAAGACTAAGGAAACAGTGAGTTTACTACAAGTGTTGCTTCCAAGCTCATAGCGAGCAGCAGCAGTGACTCCCAGGGCTCCCTTCCCCTGCTTCAACACGGGTCAGAGCCGAAACCACGGGGTTTTGCCTCGAATGCACGGCACCACCGAAGCTTCCCCTCTGCAGAAACCACACCAACCCCCTCCGGGAGGAAACAGCCCATCCTCGCAGGTGGCAGCCGCACCAAAACCCTCCTCTGCAGAAGCAGCCGGTATCTGCCCAGGCCCGCGGAGGAAGGGAGGGACCCCCAGCACCATCCCCACCCCACGGCCAGCTCAGCCCCTGCGCGTTGCAGATAGCATCCCGGGGGCTGCTCCGCGGGGCTGGGAGCACCGGCAGCCCGGCACACACGGAATGAGCCAGGCACCGAAAATCTGTGCCTGTAAAAGCAGCGGGAACGGTGCAGCCAAGCACGAGTCAAAGCCAAGGATGGGTGGGTTTCATCCCAGCAGGTCCCTCCACCACGGCTGCTCCAGACCCTGCACGGAAGGAAGGAATCATAGAAGCATAGAATGGTTAGGGTTGGAAGGGACCTTAAAGATCATCCAGTTCCAACCTCCTGCCATGGGCAGGGACACCTTCCACTAGACCAGGTTGCTCCAAGCCTCATCCAGCCTGGCCTTGGACACTCCCAGGGATGGGGCATCCACAGCTTCTCTGGGCAACCTGTTCCAGTGCCTCCCCACCCTCTCCGTGAAGAACTTCTTCCTGATATCTAATCTAAACCCCCCTGATTTCAATTTATACCCATTACCCCTTGTCCTATCACTACAGGCTCTTGTAAAACGTCCTCTCCCAGTACCCTTGTAGCCCCTTCAGATACTGGAAAGCTGCAATGAGGTCTCCTCGGAGCCGGGTGGCGATGGGGAGGATACACACAGGACAGCCTCCCTCCTCCAGCCGCTTTCTCAAGCCACAGTTTAAGAGAAATAAGCAATAGATCCCAATCAACTGAACAGGAGGATTTTTCCATGCATTATTCATAAGGGTTTTCTTTTTTTCCCTGCCTGAACACAGATGTGTTTACTCACACTGCCTCATTTACACTCAAGGTTTAACATAACAGGGCTCATTTTCCTTCCTTACAGTTTTCCAAGCACAGGGCTAAGGCGCATTTTGCTTTTGTCGTTTTCCCTTCGGTTGTTTCCAAACCAAAGCTATAATTAGAACCCAAGAGGGACCCGCACGCTCCTTTGATAAAGAGCCGCCTGCTAGATAAAACCACCCGCACACACACACACAGGCACCTGCCAAGGACGCGCGGCCGCAGCACCGGGAGCCAGCAGGATCTTCGATGCTCAAAGCCCGTAACAGGCTCCATCGCCTGCTGCTGCCCGGCAGCGGGTGCCGACGGCTCCCGCGCCCCCACACAACGCCCACGCTGCTGCGTGCCGACGCTTGACCGCTCGGTTTGTAGTTCCACGGCCGGGATACAGTTTGCATTCGCCCCAGTGCCTCAAACACATCCGCCACGCCCTGGTACAACACCCAAAAAATAACCTATTGCCCCACTGGCTTTTGCATTGTTAGCTGCGCAGTATTTAAACTAAGGGAACCACTTACAAGGAGGGTTGGGACATCCTGAGTCACGCCAGGCTCGCCCTCGGCCGAGCCCAGGCACAGCTAGCTGAGAGCATCCTCAACCCGGGTCACTGCTTCAAGATCGCCACTGAATATGAAGGATATTTAAACAAGTGAGCACCTACACTACCCTAAGCCGATTTCAAGACCTTTTCTACTGTAAATCGGCTTCTCCTGACACCAACGCTCCAAATATATTCCATACAAGAGAGCCTGATTCTCCCCGGCAAGAGCCTGCAGCGAGGGATATCCCCAGGATGCACCGACCGGACCAGTGCTACAGCCCAGAGCCAGCAGCAAGGCAGTTTTGTGCTGTTTTAAGGAGTCGGTAGCCCTCGCCAAGCTGAGTTTATTGACAAGGTTGGCTCTGGTGTGCTCACTGCAAGGAGCCAAGCTGCAGGGGACCACTGCCTTTGCGGCAGTTATCAGCAAGCCTTGAGCACTGCGCTTCTAAAGTTTAACAATCCCCAACTACAAGTGCTGGAAGGCACTGGCCACCCGCAGATTATCCTGCTAAATTCCTGAATTCTTGGGGTTTTTTTCCAAGAGAATGGCCAAGCTGCAGTCACTCACACCTGCAGAGCAACGCAGAGGATGGAGATGCTGGAAACATCCTCAGCTTCCACTGCCGGAGCGACCCAGCGCACCCATGTCCGTGGCCGCTGGCTCTGGAGCCACGACTGGGAGGCAAAAGCCTCGGCAGGCCCAGGAAGGGGGAGTCAGCCAGCAGGGAGGTTTGCGAAGCCGAGTTTCCCTGGGTGGGTACCGGTCACGGCAGGTATCGCAGTCACAGCAGCAGCCGGCACTGGCTCCCAGCAAGGGGAAGGCTTTGTTCCGGAAAGCTGCCAGCCTTCAGTGTTTTACCTTCTCAGAACTCTCTTCTCCTGCCAGGGCTCAGCATCACATGCAGCAACACCAGGAGAGCCTCACGACAGAGGAGAAATCGGTTCCCACCACAAACCTCGAGCTGTATACTCACAGTATCGCAAAAAGATCCCAAACTGTTTGAAAACTCACATGACCACGCAGCTTAGCTTTAGAAACCAGTACGAGCTAATTAAAGCTCCCAAAAAAACCAGAAGAGCCTGAAGAAGCACAAACCCCACAAGCCCACTCCAAGCTGCTGCAGCTTCCCAGGGCATGTGGCAATGGGGAATGCAAGCTGGGACACAGGCCACCGGCCAGCTGCTGGCCTTGCCCCGAGACCAGGAACAGCAAAGTACCACACACAGAAGGGCAGAGGGGAGGTGAGTGCTCCAGAAAGCTTCCCTCTTTTATTTTAAACAGCGTGGGTGATGAGTTAATTCCAACTTTGCACCATTCCCAGAAAAGCATCCCATGGGGACAATCCCACTGCACATCTCTGGGCTCCTTCCTGGACCCAAGGATAGTCAGCAAACCCCTGCACCACCTAAAACCTGGGCACCACCATGTCCTCAGCCAGACCTGGTCCATGGGTAACAGGCAGGCACACCCAGCACTCAGGGGTTTCCTAAATGCTCATGCCCATCAGTAGGATGCTGCCTGGGAAGCCTCAAACACTTGAGTTTGACACTTGAGTTTTGTGTCAGTTTGACTGGGACAAACTCACGTGTCACCAGGGCCCCAAAAGACACTGCCCCGACTGCAGCACCACGTTACAGAGCCCTGCACATCCCAGGCAGCACTCGGACACTCAACACTGGCTCTGCAACACAGCTGGTTCTCTTCCCATACTTCGGGTTGTGATGCCCAGTGACCCCTAGTCTCCCCATCTCCCGGAGGTGGCTCCACAAGCCGGAGAGTGAAGGAGAAGATGGTTCCTGGAAAATCACAGCCGATGTTGCAACACCTCGCACATGGAGGGTGTTCCTCCAGCAGGTCTTCAGGGATCCTGCACCCGCCTGAGTCAAATAAGCACTGGGAGATGACAGCACCAGGACTAGTGAGACAGCCTCACTGGCAGTCCCCATCCCATGGCAAAGCAGTTCTCCCCTTAGCAAGGTTTGGGAGAAGCCCACATTGAGCACAGCTTCCTAATATTTCCGTTACACAACGTTCGCTGTCCCAGATTTGGCACAATACTGCCTATTCCGTGCATGCAAAAGCACCTCATGGGTGCCTGAAGGTCCTGCCCTGTGTCCAGCACCTCACTCACATCTCGCTTCTGTGTGACCAAACACCATCCCCAGCTGCCAAGAGCTGGTGATGGGTACCGAGACGGTGGGGACACCAACCCACGCTGCTGGGACACGACTGTGGCCTCCCCGAGGCTGCATCCCAGCATGGCTGGCAGGGGATGAAAACCCAACCCTCCCCTCCCCACCAGGAACAGAAACCAAATGGGCGGGAGTGCAAAGCAGAGATTAAATATCTTCCTCTGTGCTCAGCAGTCAATCACGCGCAATGACAGAGCGGCTCAGCCCCGTCACCCCCCCCAGAGCTGCTCCTTTCGGTACCCGATGCGCTGCAGCAGAACCACCCTACCCAAGACTTGGCTTCCCGGCCGTTTCCATCACTCACTCTGTTTGTTTTTTTCCACCCAGCAGTGAAATCAGGCAGCTTTAGTTTTTAATCCCCTTAATTAGGGGTGTGCAGCAGTCTTCATTCCTTAATTACATCCATTGATACGTCTGATGCAACACATTTGCAAACAACCATTTTTCGCTGGAGATGGCTTTGAATCAAAATCGCCGTCTTTCCCAGGCTGGCTGCGCCGTGGTGCCGACTTTCTGGATGCTTCAACGAGACACCCTCGTGCACAGCTCGGAAATGTGATTTTCATTCGATTATCACCTGTCTCCTTGGCAGGATTTAAGCAGGAGGTAACCACAGCGCTGAGGAACCAGCGGCAGACCGGGAGCGCGGAGATTAAAAGTTTGCAGTAAAGAAGTTACCGTTTCAGGCAATACTCTCAATATTGACCTACGGGGTCGTGGGGCGATACTTCAATGCCAAACCTGGCTATTTTGGTACATGGGTAGCTCGGTTAAAGACGGACAACGGCACGCTTCATTCCAGTTGCTCAGCTGTCAGGAATCCCTTTGATCCTCTGGGAGAGCAAATACCCAGTGAGCACTTTATTATCACCACTTCTGCTGCCGAACCAAAATCATTACGCTGACACCTTCTGCCTGCCCACGGAGCCGTTACCCAATTATCCCACCGGGTGCCTGAGTTCATTCTTGCTCTGAATTACTGCCCCGGACTCCCATCCTAATGCACTAATAGCTCACCAGGACGTGGCAGCTGAGCTCCAGCGCACAGCCTGTCCTATTGGGGAGAGGAAATAGTAAGCAGGATATTAAGTATCGTCTTGGGGGGAAGGGAGAGCCTTGATTTAAAACAATGGAGGATAACATGGCATTGTGAGGGGTTTTTCCCACTGCTGGAGACCCAAGCACGCATCCTCGCCGGTCCCCGCGGCACCCTCTGCTCGGCTCCTGCGTCAACCTGCCTGCGCACGGTCGTTGCCATCGTTTGCAGGGAGGAAACGTGCACAAACGTTTCCTTTCTGAAATTCTAAGAAAGCAAAGGAAGCTGTGATCGCCCTCAGTACCTGCAGGGAGGGAGCCAGAGACAGTCCGCACCCACGTTACAGGGGCAGCTCGGTGTTATCTTGGGTTGCCGCCTCCCTTTCTGAGCTCGATGGGTTTGCATGGGAAGGGTCACGTCTAACGTAGGTTTTGCTTTCACTGAACAAACACTAGAGCCCTGCTGTGTCTCAGCAGATCTCAAGAGCTATTTTTCACTTCTTAAGTCCCACCCTTGCCATCCAGCACACCAGCACTGGATGCCCCTCGTATTTCTGAATTACACACCTTCCTCTCCAGCCACGCTTGGTTCTGCTGATCCAAACATCGCTCGCCCAGGAGTCCCTACACTGCTCGGTGGACAAGATGCACTAAAATGATCTCTCCCACCCTCCTGTCCAGCTGCACCAGACTTGCTCTCCCCATGCACACTGATCCCCTCCTACGTCCTCACCATTCCTGGGGGCTGCTGGGTCCCCCATCCTGCTCACACCTTCCCCCTGCAGCCCCTTCAACCTCCTCCCCTCCATTCTGCATTAAACACGGCACTGGGAGAAGCTGAACATCCCCAGAGGCATTAAAGAGAGCCTGGGCATAAAGGCAGGCGGGCAGCCCCGCAGGCGTGCGGAACCGGAGCATCGCTTTGAAGTTGTAAACCAGTTTTATCCACTCCCACCGGTGCCCATACACCCCACCACGGCACAGCCGGCACACTGCCAGCCACCATCCAGCTGAGAAGACAACAGCAAACAGCTCACAGCTTTTTAAACATTGCAATATCTTAAAATAAATGAAGAGCCATGCAAGACATAAATATTTCCTTTAGTAGGGATGAAGCATCTGCAGAAAACAGCAGCTGGTTTAAATATTCCCATTAAAATAAATCGTAGCCGAGGCTGGTGCTGTTTTCTGGATGAGCTACTGGCCTTGGGTACACAATTTAGCATCCCACTGACACTTATTTTACAAGTTGGGTCGCAGAATAATCCTTGCTCTATTCAAAGCGTGCGCCTGCGTGTGCACGCGCACACACCCAACAATGCAAAGGCGGTATGAATAACTGCATGTTTTTTTGGAGAAGCTTTGCTTATTTTTCCCTTTTTTATATTTAAATCCCAGTCGTGCGATTGCTCCACGCACAGCTGAAGCCTCGCTGATCCCAACGCTGCTTCATCCAGCGGAAAGCTCCGCAGAACAAGGGGACTCGGTGCGGCTCAAGTATTTATCAAGTGCCAAAACCTCCAGAAAATTAAGAATAAGCCTCATCACCCTCAGTATTTTGGACTCAAGGCCTGCTGGTCTCGCCCAGCACCCAGCAGAGGACTGAGTGGAGAGCCCAAATTATGCTGCAGAAGGGCTGCGAGTGCCACGGTCGCAATACCAGACAAGTGAGCTCCTCTTTTCACTGTGCTGCTGACAGCAGGAGCCACACAACAGGATCGCTGAGATCCACATTCATGCAGCACAAGGGAATAAAATGCCACACAAATCCTCTTTTCTGCAAGCTCTGTTGATACCATTGTTCAGGCTAAAACTGCCACGAGAAGACCCTTCAAATGACGCCAGGGCGAAAGAGTGGAGAGAGCAAAAAGCATCGGTGAGCTCAGCCGGGCTCCCCGGCCAGACGGCTCGTGCCAAACCAGCTCTTTACTCCTCCGATAAATATACTCCTAAACCACCTCCTTTGCACTTCCTTCAGGTTCTCTTTACACAGAAAGTAAACGGTCATCCCCTCCTCCGTGAGAAGAATGAACACGCCAACATGGTGTGAGCAGGGTCCGGCTCGCTCCAACACCTCCTCGCCCCTATGAGCTGCTAGCAGAAAATGAGTACAGCCACACCAGCTCCAAAACGCAGGTTGGGTTTTGCAGCCTTCACAGTGGCAAGAAATGTGGTTTAACAGTAAAAAAGAAAGAAAAGCAAATGACAGAAACAAACATAACGTGCTGGCTTCCCACCCAGGACGCTGGCGCACGCACACAGCAGCCCGAGCTGGCTTCAGCTCCCCCGACTAAACGGGTTGCAGAAACCAGAAGCGAGTTACAACTCCACGTCACGTTACCTTATTCCTAAGCGAGGGATGCCTTACCAGCCCGTGTCCGCTCTTCAGCACGCAGGGAAGGGGGAGCGGAGCCTGCCTTGTTTCCGTTTCGCTGGGCTGGTTTGACGCTCAAGCAGGGACCGCGCTCGCGGCGCGTGCCACTGCCGTGTGGATTTGCCATTTCCCGGGTGTTTTACCTGCTGACATTACAGCTGCAAGCCTGTTTGTTTTATTTAACCACGCTCCTACTCTTAAGCTACCATCCAATTACCGCTCCAAATTACTGGGCGCTCAAGAGTTGACGTTAATTACAGAATTCCCTGCGCAGGAGGTTGCTGCCAGCTGCGCGGTGTCGGAGGCGCTGCTTCAAACCTGCCGGCATCCAGGACCACCCTCTTCTGGGAAAAGAAACAGAGATTCCCGGCCTCGGTGCAGACTGAGAGCCCTGAGCAAGAAGAGCAGGTTCGGTGAAACAGCGGACGAGCGGAAGGCCGTCGTAGACTCAACGCCCAGATCTCGGCGGCCTACGCCAGCCCCTCGCATCCCCCCTGCAGCCACAGACTGAACGGCTGTTTTCTTCTTTGGGACTCAACAAGACGCAGCACCACTTCAGGACTGGGGATGTTGACGTGGGAATCTCCGGGATGTGGGACATACATCACCGTCAGCACCAATAAAGTCATGCGAGTTGCACGTGTCTTTAGCAAAACATTCAAAAAAAGGAAGATGGAGACCCCAGACTGCATGGAAAATGCCCCCAAACCATCTCCCTCCAAGCAGGGCTCACTCTAAGCCATGAACTGAGCCTGCTGAGGCATTAACACCAGGCCTGGGAGGTAAGACCTGTCACAGAACCCAGGGACAAGGGGGCACAGCGCAAGCCTTGGGAAGCGGCACCCAATGACCCTGGGCAGCTCACGAAGCTTTCCAAAGGCATCTGCAGGCAGCAGGGAGAGAAGTTGTTTTGCAACTCGCATTGCTCGGATTTAATAACCACCCCAACACAAGGCAACCTTCAGTCAGATTTTGAGAAAGATCTCATGAACTTTAGTCTCTTTTTTTTTTTCCATGCCTTTCTACACACAGACATTATTGCACCACGGACTGATGCAGTGCCATTGTGTGAAACAGCTGCATGCCAGAAGGAAACAGCGCTTTACCAGAACTACCTACTCATTTTTTAATTCAGTATTAAATATTTTTCAAAGCACGCGTTCCTCTCTTGGGGTGCAGTGCACTTTCAAAGTGTTTCACCAACAGCACTGCAAAACTCATTCTCAGCAACAGCAGGGAATCACACAATCCCAGGATGGTTTGGGTTGGAAGGGACCTTAAAGCCCACCCAGTGCCAGCCCCTGCCAGGGGCCGGGGGACCTTCCCTGTTGCTCCAAGCCTCATCCAGCCTGGCCTTGGACACTTCCAGGGATGGGGCATCCACAACATCTCTGGGCAACTTGCCCGGGGCCCCCCCCAGCCTCTCCAGGAATTTTTGCTCAGCAAAAATGGAGATGCCGCCGGACCGCGAGCAGGGAACACATTGATGGCACAAACTGGTCCCATCAGGGATGTGGCTGCACAGGGACATGGGGAACACGGACAATTCACACACATCCAGGGCTGCTTCGCTCAAGTACTCTGGGGCAGCAGAACGTGCCTTTCTAATCCACAATATATTTAATATATTGAGAGGCAATTAAATCAGTAAGTGGTCACTCAGCGAGCTGCTAGCTTACAAAAGGAGTTCATTTTAAGCAGCAAACCTAACTTTCAGTATGGTTTAAAATAAGAAGATGCTAAACAATCATAAACATGCTTGTGCCATTAGGAATTAGACAACGGCTGCGTTGGCTCTTGCTGCAGGTGGCATCACTCGTTTAATGAGAGAGGGGTGGATCTTGGGTTTGGAATGAAACATGCACAGCCCCGTTTAGAGGGGTTCAACCAAAAAGACAGTCGGCGAGCACCTCATCCCCTCTTCCTCGCAGTAAATGCGGATCCCAAAGACGATCACCGCAACCCCACAGCACCATAAGGGGCCGTGCACCGAGCACCACACCAGCTCATCGCTCGGCGACAAACATCCACTCAAAAATCAAATACCTGCATTGCTCCAAGAGGAATTTTTCTCCAATTTGCATTTTAACCAAAAACATAATTCCCTGCTTGGCGCAGAAAAGACAGATTCTTCTTTAAATGAAATTTCAAGCATTACTTCCCAAAGCACAGTTAAAAGAGCTCGTAGCTGCCAACACCAAGAGGTCTAAGATCTTTGTGTGTCTTGCAGTCAACCCTTAATTTTAAGCTTGTGTTTTCAAGAAACTTGCCCCATCCTGAGCTCTAGTGACTCACCCCCAAACGCCTCTGGCTCGCAGCATCGAAACGGGCTGCACCCATGAGACACCTTGTGACTAGCCAGAAACACAGCAAATGGGTGGGAAAGCAACACCACGACTGGGGAGAGATTAACCCAAAAAGCAAAAGAAAGCTTCACATTCCCCAGTCGCTGGCTCCTCCGGAGAGGAACCCAGCAACTGCTGGGCTTGGCTGACGATGCTCGAGCTCGCAGGGTGCAGTTGGCTGGTTTGATAAAGCCCAAATACTGTTGCTCCATTGGAAAAGCTCAGACAGTGTTTTCCAACTACAGGAATACAGAGAGGCTTGTGCTTTTCTCCATTTGTTTTCTGTTTTAAAGGAATATCTTGAAATATTTTCTCTGGGAGTGTTTCTGCTGAAGTGCATCAGACTATTTATCACAGGGGAAAGAACAAGCAGACCCTTGAAACACCGGGAGCAACCCTGGGATGCACAGTGGCAACTTCGGCCTACGCCCCCTCCAACCCCAGCTACGCTAAAGTTTACTAAAACATGTGTTTTAATTTAAAAGCATAAAAAAGAAAACGTTCTTCGCCCACACAATTGAAATCAGGGAGGTTTAGATTAGATATCAGGAAGAAATTCTTCACAGAGAGGGTGGGGAGGCACTGGGACAGGATGCCCAGAGAAGCTGTGGATGCCCCATCCCTGGAAGTGTCCAAGGCCGGGCTGGATGTGGCTCTGAGCAACCTGGTCTAGTGGAAGGTGTCCCTGCCCATGGCAGGGGGGGTGGAACTAGATGATCTTTAAGGTCCCTTCCAACCCAAACCATTCTATGATTCTATGATTCTCCTGTGGGTAAAGCACAAGTTAGGAAAGTTCCAATTAGTCAATTCAGTATAACCAATCACCACTTGGTTTTTTGCCAGTCAGACGGTTTCAGAAGGTTAAACTGTTTCCAAAATGAGCACAATCTATCGTCAGTTTTACAGTTGATCTTGTAGCTAACGCATCGAAAGGGCAGTTCTTTGTTTCCTTACAATTCTGGTTTCAACGTAAAGGAAGTGGCATGGGTGTGCTGCACAGTAAAACCAGGGCTCTTTGCATCTGCTCCTACCACGTGAATGATTTACAACTGTTTGCAATGAGAAATCCTGAGAAACAGTTAATGTGCAACCACCTCCACCAGCAGCACCAGCCCAGCAAACAACAGGTAACCCCGTAACCAGGCTTGCACCTCGCCAGCCGGCGCAGCGCAAACCCTGCCACCTGCGGGACTGATCTCCGGGCACGGGGCGCTCGCACGTCTCCCCACGCCGGCTCTGCTGCTCCTTCGCCTCTCTGCAACCAACCTAACGGCGGGCAGAGATGGAGACGTGTGTCTACCAACAAACAAGAGAAGGTTTAAGGCCACTGTATTCGCGTTAGGAGATCGCCTGCCTTTTGGCACGGCATGGCTCAAACCCAGCCCGAGCCACCCCGCCGGTGCAATAACCAGGCAGTGCCGGCGCTGGAGGACCCAGCACAATTACCGAAAGAAATAAAGCTGCAAGAAAAGCACCACAGCGAAATCCCTAATTTCACCTTAATTGCAAGCCTCCTCGCTTCGCTGAAGTCATCTCTCACGTTCATTATCCAGCCCCATTCCTGCCTCCGGAGGCACGCAGGTACATAACGCTAACAGATTCAGCTCCCCGAGCTCTCCCTCTCTATTCATCATGCGCTGGCAACTCTTCTTTTTAATAAACTACATCTTTACAAAAGGGATATCACCAGGTGCCCCATCCCTGGAAGTGTCCAAGGCCAGGCTGGATGAGGCTTGGAGCAACCTGGTCTAGTGGAAGGTGTCCCTGCCCATGGCAGGGGGGTTGGAACTAGATGATCTTTAAAGGTCCCTTCCAACCCGAACCATTCTATGATTCTAGGATTTGTCACCATCGGGTCAGATGAAGAGAGTCGATCCTCGTTTCTAAAGAGAGCGGCAGCTGCAGAACACGCTGCGGGTAACACTGGTTTCCCGGGATTCTGCCCAGCCGGCCGGCTGCAGGAGGGCTTCGAGTGCACCTGAATGCAACCCCAAAGAGCAAGATTTTCAGCACCGGTGCCCCAAAACTGAGGGGATGGGAGACCCCAGCTACTCAAACCACCTCGCTCCAAAAGCAAAAATTGGAATAACCCTCGCTCCAGCACATAAGCCGTGGGGGGAAAAGGTCATTCCTGGAGATGAACACACTTGGACACCGCTCATCCCTTGGGTTCTCGTTACCATCTCTAACGAGGGGGCAGCATCCCAAGCCACGCCACAAAGAGGGGCAGGAAGGCGAGCCCTGCCCCGGGACGGGCCAGATGCTGCTCTCATCCGCCAACTCCAGCTCTTCCCCACCGTTTCCTGAGGGAGGGAAGGGAAGCGCAGAGACAGGCGGGAGCAAACAACCCAGATGCTGCCGCCCGTAAACAAAGGAAGTGTTTTTTGAAGACAGCATCTAGGTAGACAGGAGGGAAATAACAGAAGCAGCAGTTACAGTAACAACAAGAAAAAAAAACCTCAACAACAAGTCTAAAGAAACTATTTCCTCTAACGAAACACGCCGGGAACGGTATCGGACGCTGCTGAAGCCAAGGAATTCAGCACGGGGCCATTTCCCTGTGCTACTGGCAGCAAACCTTTCCCACGTGGATGCAGTCGCCCTCGTTCAGCACCGATAAAGCCCCTTCTCCAGGCTCCATCCCGCACATCCTCTACAGCCCGGAATTATTTTTCAGAAACTCCTGAAGAAGGAAGTCAGCCGGGGAGGGAAACCACCGCGGCAAGCCCCTGCATCGGCAAGAGCTCTCCTCCATCACGTACCAACACCCCGGGAGGCACGTGAAAATCAATGGAAAAATAACATCTATTTAACCGGCATTTTCCCTTCCAAATCAGCTTCTCTTCCTTTCGCTGTCTCCAAGAAAGCGTGCGGGTCCTTAAACCTTTTTGACTAGAGCTACCTACAACAAACAGCTAAACCCATCCCCTGCAGCTAGACCCCTCCCCAAATCCCAAAGATTTCGGACCTGTGCCTACATGGTCATTCCAGCGGCAGCAGCCCACTCTCCGACATCACCAGGCTGCTGTTTGATGGGCTTATTCACCAAGACCTTCGCTGGCCTCTCTTCCACACACACGCGCTTTCCAGTCGGCAGCTGGAGATAAAAAAGCAGTGATATCTGCATCGGCTGCCAGCAACTACCCCGGGAGGGCCGGAGGGACACGGGCACATGTTCCCAACAGCAGGGCGAGGGAGGGGATTCTGCCCCTCTGCTCCGCTCTGGGGAGACCCCCCTGCAGTTCTGCTCCAGCTCTGGGCCCCCAACAGCAGAAGGACACGGAGCTGTGGGAGCGAGTCCGGAGGAGGCCACGGAGATGCTCCGAGGGCTGGAGCCCCTCTGCCATGGGGACAGGCTGGGGGAGTTGGGGGGTTCAGCCTGGAGAAGGGAAGGCTTCGTGGATACCTTAGAGCCCCTTCCAGTGCCTGGGGGGGGCTACAAGGAAGCTGGGGGGGACTTTTTCCAAGGGCAGGGAGTGACAGGACAAGGGGTAATGGGTTTAAACGGAAAGAGGAAAATTGAGATGGGACATCAGAACAAGTCTGATGAGGAGCAGCTGAGGGAGCTGGGGGTGTTCAGCCAGGGTAAGAGGAGTCTGAAGGGAGACCTGATCGCTCTCTACAGCTCCCTGAAAGGAGGTTGTAGGGAGGCTGGTGCTGGTCTCTTCTCCCAGGTAACTGGTGACAGGACAAGAGGAAACAGCCTCAAGTTGTGTCAGGGAAGGTTTACATTAGATATTAGGAAAAAATTCTATACTGAGAGTGGTCAGGCACTGGAAAGGCTGCCCAGGGAAGTGGTGGAGTCACCATCCCTGGAGGTGTTCAAGGAACATGTAGACATGGTGCCTGAGGACATGGTTTAGTGGGTACGGGAGTGTTGAGTTGTGGTTGGACTGGATGACCTTACAGGTCTTTTCCAACCTTTGTGATTCTGTGATCAGGAAGAAATTCTTCCCAGAGAGGGTGGGGAGGCACTGGGACAGGTTGCCCAGAGAAGCTGTGGATGCCCCATCCCTGGAAGTGTCCAAGGCCAGGCTGGATGAGGCTGGGAGCAACCTGGTCCAGTGGAGGCTGTCCCTTCCCATGACAGGGGGTGGGACTGGATGATCCTAAGGTCTGTTCCAACCCAATACATTCTGTCATTCTGTGACAGTCCCAGTCCTCTCCACGAGGGATGGATGGAGTGACATCCTTAGAAGGGTACATCCCCAGGAGGGATGGAAGGACACCAGGTCAGTGCCTGGTACTCACCCCATCTGACGTTTCACTGCTCAGATTTTAATATTTACTACTGAGGATCCTAAAAATGCTTTTTTCTTGCATGGGATGTGACCACTACCTCCTACAAGAAGTCTGGGAACGCATCCTCTGCCTTCTGCCTGTGTCAGGGCACATTTATGCTGTAGATGGCCTTTTTACTGCCTCTGTACGCTTAAACACTCTCACAGGGGGGAAACAGAGATGTCCCTTGGGTAGCACTTCTTTTGGCTTTGCACAAAGAACAACCCCCTGCCTAACTTTAACCACACGACTTCCAGCCTGCACACCGATCATTGCCAAGCCAACAGTTGTAAACAGGCTCCTAAGGCAGAAAACTTTGGCCTTATGCTGGATTTTAAGATTTTTCAAACAAAATGAACAGCTCTGTTTTCATTTATATGAAGAACAGGACAGCTCCCTTGGCTGGGGAGGATTACAGGATCGCTGTTTTCCCCCATCTGCCCAAGGAGCTGCATCCCGTTGGGTACCACTGGCTCAGATCTCTAATGACTGATGTGCAAGTCAAGACGATGCCGCAACCAGGACCAGAAAACTGCGCAGATGCTTAGTCTGGTATTTAAAAGACAGACTGGCAGGTTTTGTTTGGAAATTCAAGGGGTATTTTCTTGCCAGACTGCAAAATGCCTCCACACCTCTTAAAATTTGCACCTTCCTGGAAAGCCCTGGGGCATCGGGCCCTCACAGTAAGAGGAGAAATGATCGATATTTGGGTTTAGGGCCCTCTCACCATTTATTCCATGAACTGGAAGGCAGCAAGCAAGGCTGCAGGAGGAGACACATTTCCTGGCTACAGCAGCTGAAGTTAGACCTGAAAGATTTTTACCTTTCATGACCCAGTCCCTGCCCAATGACGAACGAGTCTTAAAACTCCCCAGGAATGGTCCCCAGCTGCATGTTTCTCATTTTCCGAGTGCCTGGCTTGAGGCACTGCGGGCAGCTCCCAGAAGCAGAAAACAGGCCTTGGATATAAAATATTCCACCACGCTCCACATCCAAGGGATAAAACCAAACCGCCCTTCCAGGTTTATACCACTACCTGTCCCGAAGCATCCAGCCCCGACTCACAAGCGAATTGCAAAGCCCAGCTCGTGCTTTTGACGCATTTGCACACAGACATCGCAGATGAACCCGGGTGGGAATTATTAATCCTGTCTTCGGAGCAGAGTTGGAATAGCAGGACATAAACACAGCCCGAGGGCCCATATACAATGGGACGGGACTGCTCCCTCTGAGCGGGCAGCTTTCTCTGCTATTTAGCAATATGGCCCGTGGGGGCAAAGCCCACGTGCAACGGGGCAGCGAGCCCACGCCGGTCTGCGCTGCACAGGAAGGCGAGGGGACGCGGTGGGAACCAGCAGCAGCACACGCCATCTTCCCCCTCCAAGTGTTTGACTCTGCAATTCTACTATAAAGCCGCGTGAGCGGCTTAGTTATTTATTTAACTAAAAGCTTTTAATTATCTCTCTCACACACACGCATTACGTGGGGCGGGGAAGGGGGGGAAATAATCAGCCTACAACCGGTGACCGCGGGTTCAAAGGAATTGTGTTTTTCATAGAAACAGCTAACTAGCCCAAATCTTCTGCTGCTTCCAAAGCGTGCTTCCATCCCCTGGGCTCCGGCCACCGTGTATTTTACTGTGGTTACAACTCAGGGTGGCCCAATCCCGGTAAGAGGGACCTCGGTTTGGGCAGGGTGAAGGCTCCTCCCCAGCACCAGACTGTGGGTTTCCTCAGGCGGCCACAGAGGAAGTTATTCCATGGTGTGATCCTGTCGGAAAGCCCAGCTGACATCCCGTGGTGCTCACCCCCGCCAACAGACAGAAGGGATTGCGCCCCAAATATACAGGCGCGGGAGGGAAGCAAGGTCTCAGCCCACGACCACCCACCCCAGAGCTCTCCTA
>NW_010257441.1:0-1022 GCF_000690775.1 Eurypyga helias
CGTCTGACTCCAGATCAGAAGGCTGCGTGTTCGAATCACGTCGGGGTCAACGGTTCCCCGGAGGGGCCCTCTTTTGCGGCGCCCACCGCGGGGTCCCCCGGGGGTACCGCGCCGGGAAGCTGCGGGTTGATGGAGCCGCAACGCGGGGGGAAAAGGGAATCACATCACGGTTGTGGGAAGTGGCCCTTCCTCGTCGCTATTTTTTTGCTCTGGGTGGGCGTGAGGTGCCCCGGGGCAGCACCCAAAGCGTGTCCGGGTTCTAAAGTAGCGAAGGGGTTAGTGACATAAAATAACTCCGGTTACAGGGAAACGGGAAAAACGAGGAAGCACCACTGTTCGGGGTGTAAGTGAAGAACCTTTGGATGGCAGAACTCATTCACTGGGGCTTTGTTTCCTGCTCTGGGCGCTATTGCCAAGGACAGTGTGGGAAAACAGTTCCAGACGGAATAATGGTACCCGTGGGAAATGCCCATCTTCCCAAAGTACCAATCCTGATTCACTAGTGCTTTGTTTCCAAGGACAGTGTCGGAAAACAGTTCTAGATGGAATAATGGTACCCGTGGGAAACGCCCATCTTCCCAAAGTACCAATCCTACCCGGCCATGGCCCAAAGTACTGGGGGTGTGAGTGGGGTTTGGGCCTAGGGATGCTGGCGTACTGCGTGGGCGAGTAGAGATCCGGAAAGACGGCATTGTCTGGGATCCTCTGGCTCATGGAAGTAGTATTTTAGGAATGTTTTTGTCTTCAGATGCTTGTGTTGTGCAGGCTCAGAGGGAACTTTGGCAACAGGATTTGAGAGGATAAAGAAAACTCAGCTGCCAGTCACTGGAGTGAGTTTAAACAACCCTGGCTGTTCCCACCCTCTGCTCCGCTCTGGGGAGACCCCCCCTGCAGCTCTGTGTCCAGCTCTGGGGCCCCCAACGTCAGGACATGGTTGGAGCGAGTCCAGAGGAGGCCCCGGAGATGCTCCGAGGTCTGGAGCCCCTCTGCCATGGGGACAGGCTGGGGGGGGGGGGGGGGGT
>NW_010257441.1:1209-33592 GCF_000690775.1 Eurypyga helias
CCCATCCCTGGAAGTGTCCAAGGCCAGTCTGGATGAGGCTTGGAGCAACTTGGGCTATGGAAGGTGTCCCTGCCCATGGCAGTGGGTGGGGCTGGGTGGGCTTCAAGGTCCTTTCCAACCCAAACCATCCTGTGAGTCTGTTATGACCATGTCCCTCTCCCGTGATGCTGTGTGAAGTAAGTGGTGCCTTTCTCTTTGCAGAGAACCCCAGCAGCAGCTGCATTAGATATACTTGGAATTAAATATAACACACAGTGCTCTGTACATAACTCTTTTCCTGCCTTTACAACACTGGAAGTAGCTCTAACTTTGAAGCAGACATGCCCTTTGTTATTTTAAACTATTTTACATTTGGAAGGAACAATAAAGTCCAAGTCTAATCTGCAGGATGGAAAAAGTTTCTAAGTGGTCATTAACTTTAACTGCTTTAACCTGTTCAGCAGATGATGGGTTATGTACACCTGAGTTCCCCTGGTCCTGAGCTTTTTCCATTAAGTGGCTTTTGTCTTGACTAGCTTTTCTTTTGAACTTCATTGCTTTGTAGTAGCACGTAGGAATGATGCTTTGAGCTTTTCTGACCGCAAAGATTCACTTTATGTTGAAAAATAGCACCGGACTAAAAGAAATAGGAATTAAGTCTCTTCTGCCCTGCGTTGCCCTCACTGATAGGATTTCAATTATGGAAAAATAGCTGGGAAAAAAAAAAAACCTCGTTTCTGGAAGTGTATATATTTCCAGAGCGATGCGCTCCCTGGAACATGCCATATTAAAGCCGTTCGGAAGGTGACTGCAGGGTATCTTTAAACCTCACTCGGGAAGCTCCTGTGAATATGTTGTGTGTTTGCTACGTGGCTGCTAATTAAAATGTGTAATTGGTTTACCTGTGCTGTGGGAAGGGATGGCTGGACTTAAAGCAAATGACTGGAACCCTTTGAAAACATAGTTTGTGGAACCTGAGCATTTGTCTTCTCAGTCTTCTGTAACTATTTAATATTTAAGCCTTTTTTTGTTGGAAAGCTCTTCTGGTTGCTGGAGATTTTTTTTTTTTTCCCCTTAGATGACAACCGTTGACAGAATTTCCCAAGGCAGTTATCCTTCAGGATTAACAATTGCTGTGTTGGGGTCTTGTTTGCGTGTTTCACTCGCGTGTCTGTGAAACAAGGAATGTTTGGAGCCGCTGTGCTTTCGGCTGAGTCTTCACCGGCGCATTCAGTGCTGACTGACCGGGGTGACTTCATATGGTGGAAAAGGAAAGTGATGACCTGCTCAGTATTTAAAAATGTAATTGCAATGAAAAGGCTTCTGTGTGCCTGTGCTTTTTAATGGCAGGTGCTTAATGAATGCTTTTTTTAGGGTAAACTACATATTTGTTTTAGGGTAAAAGCACCTTGAATGAGTTCTGCAGAAAGTACCCCTTCCTAGGGATTTTCTCACTTAAAATCGTTCCGGTAAGGGCTAGCTCCAGCGAGCGTGGGTACTACACAGCTGAGGGAACATCAGTGCTCCAACACGGCTTTCCACGCTCTATTTCCTGGATTTAATGCTTTGCACTGAGGAGGTATACAGCACTGCTGTGATTTTATTCCATCAGCTAAGGTTGCCCGAGAGTATGATGGTGCAAGCACCTTCCCTCTCGTGTGAACTTCAGGGATCGGTCATATTCCTTAAAGGTTTCAAGCGTGGCGTCTCTTGCTCTTTCTTTTGGAAAGACTTTTTATGGTGTAATCAATCAGTCTGGAAAGAGGTTATTTAGTCATCCTGTTCCTACTGTATATGTTCTTACCTCCCTTCACCTTGCCACCTTAATCAATTCCTCTAGTTTCTCAATTATTTTTGATGCTCCCTTGTGTTCCCCTGTGTCTCTATTGCACCCTGCTCTCTCCAGCCTCCTCCACAGGACAGTATTTGTTTGTCAGTCAAGGAAAAAAAAACCAAACCCCAAGGAACAAAAAATGGTGTTTACATTGCTTTTTGATACATCTCCTTGGATTTTTCCCAGCAATGGCTGGTTGTCTCTTCCTGACTTTGCGCCTGTAAAAGATGGGGGTTGGCTTTTTCTCAGATAAATGGGTGTAACTTCATGATGCTGATGACACTTCCAACTTTTGCTCTTCCAGGAGAAGGATTTTCTCCGTCTCAGTGACATTTCTTTCCGTTTGACTTCACCACCAGTTGCCATGGGAAGTTGTGACATCACAGAGAATCCCACACCCTCTCTCCCTGCTGTAATTAGCAATCAGGGGGCTCACAGACCATATGAGGAGGTAAGTGGTTTCCTCTCAATAGTGGAACTTTTTATTTTGGCTAAACGTCCCATCGGAGCCAAGCTGCGGGTCTGGTGATGGACTTTCCTCGCTGGTCAGGGCAAACCCGGGAGCACTTGGAGCTGGAGTGGTCTTTCTAGAGTGATTCCATGATTAAGGTTGGCAAGATCTAATAGTCTGAAAGACTGACACCAGTGGGAAGAACTTCTTGTGGAAGTCAAACGCACTGTGATGTGATTTTTATTTTTCTTTAGTTCCACCAGAGGAAAAATAAAGTGTGAGGGTAAATATAGTAAATACGGACTGCAACAGGATCTCCTGGAATCTGCGTGGTCTGTTCTCTCTGTGATCTGTGGGGGGCAGTGCCCTTCTTTCATCTTTCGTCCCATATTTTGTTATCTCATAAATAGGGGTGCCAGGGGTAATGCGGGGTGCCGGGGGTGATGTGGGCTCCCCTGCCAGCCTTCCCAGGGCTGCGCCCAAGGCTTCCTCCTGACTCACGTTGGGAGATGTTGAGAAATAGGTGGTGAGGCTCTAGTGAAGGGGGTGCTGATGGGGCTCTGTTTATATAAACCTCATCTTTCTAAACCACCTTCCATCTGTGTGTTGGCTGGTGATGTTTGTCTGTACCCAGGACTTGGATTTTGTCCTGTGGGACAGGTACCTGTCACTCACTAGCCACACAGAAATAGCAACATCAGCAAAGCCTATGTGAATGTCACTTGAGGTCATTTCATTTTGTCTCATCCCAATTGCTTTACTTGCTAGTGTAGAGTGAGGAAAGCCTATTGTTCCAGAAAACCATCTAGAAAGGCATTAAAAAAGCAGATCTGAAGCCTCTGTCCTTTTAAGAGGAAGTAAATGAGGTGTGGCTTTAGGCAATTTTGCTCCTTAAAACAACCTCTGATCTCTGGAGTTTTTATTTCCGTCCCTCCCCTAATCGGGATGGCAAATGTTATAATGAAACTGGGATCACAAGAGACCAACGCATGAAGGAGCAGCTGTTGCATGCAGTCATGCACAATATTTCTGTGCTAGAAATGATTCATTTACCCTGGGTAATATATATGGAAATGTGCTGCAGGAGCTTTGCCGAAAACAACCTATTGTGTTTCGCACAGCCCCAGCAAAGCTCATCTTTGATTTGTGGGTTTTGCATGTCTTTTTCCCTGGTATGATATGTCAAATAAACAGGCAATTTGCCTTTGAGTTAGGCAGCATTGCTTGGCTCTACTTAATCTGTATGTATATGCCTCTTTTAGCCTGACACACCTGAATATGCCATACTTTTAGCACTGGAAGAATAAACTAAATGAAGGCTGTGGCAGGGAGTTGTATGGAAAAAAAAAATCAACTCCTGCTGCAAAAGCATTCTAGATGATCAGATAAATGAATGGAATGAAGTGGGGGGACCATTTCAGGGGTGTTACTCTAAAAAACCTGAGCTGAAAGGGCTTTTTACTCAAGTAGAACGTTCGGTGGTTTAATCTCAAAAAGCTTTTTAGGGAGTTCCTTTAGTACTAGAAGCCTGTTTGCCCCACCTTTTCTTTATTGTTATGTCCTTTGAGGTTCTCTTCAAAGATGAAGCCGAACTTCCCATTTACTCTACAGACTGTAGTGAACATCCAGCTTTGTTTAAGCAATTACCTTGGTGGGGTGATTTCTGTTACTGTTTAAAAAAAAAAAATAATAATAGAATCTTCCAAAATCCTGAGCGGTTTAGACATGTTTGGAAAAACACACTGAGCCAACAGCTGTGCCTTGGATAATCTGACAGTACAGCAGCTGTCATAACAAAAGCAGAGCCGGTTCAAATACGGCTCCTTTGTACAGCCATTGAAAACGATTTAAAGGAAAAAATGATTTACTGGGTATACTGCGTGGAGCTTGTGGGACTGGATCGCTTGGTTTTGGTGATCCCCAGCAGATGAATGGGCTTTTAACCACATCTTTAGCTTGGGGACTCAAACGTGTTTGGGTACTGGGCTCTGTTGCTCGCTGCTGGCTTTGTTCGTGGTCCCGCTGGTTTTGGAACCGCGGCGTGTAGGTGCCTGCCTGGATGCTGCTTGGTTGATGGAAACCATTTCCACATGCGCACAAACCACATCTGTAATCGAGGAACGCCCCAGTGAATGCATGAGAGGATAATTAAGCGATGTGATTTGTTAAGATAGCCTGACCTGTAGCTTTTTAAAGTATCAAATTATGCAACCTGGTGTAGATATGTCAGGCTAATACGCTTGCATTTTAAGGCCCTTTCTCCTCATTGAGACAAAAGCACTGGAGTAACCTTTGAAACAAAAGACTCCAAAGTGACAGCAGCCTGTGCCTCTGGCTATGCTGCAGTAACTCATCTGCTCATGCATGAGGATTTCATGTCTCTACAGCTCAAGGAAGGAAATTGCAAGTTGATGTGAACTGATGTTCTTTGTATTAACTCATGACAAAAGCAGCAATTGCCTCCAATCAGTTAATTATAGCATCCTTCTGTGGCCTGCCTTCCACTTTCTTGGGCTTTCTTTTGTAAGAGGAGTATCTGTTAAACTCAGAGTTCTAGAGCTGCTTTGCTGAGGGAGCGTTTTCTTGTTGTGCTATTGGAAAATACACTGATCTGTAATACCACGGTGAAAGTTATTGGTGCTTCCTTCCTCCACTTTGCTGTTTTCTCTCTTTTTTCTAGTCTTCACACCTGGAAATGTCTGGATACCATATAAGGCTTCTGTTGCCTGATGCAGATTACAGTCTTGCTGAGATAACAGCAGAGGGAAGTATGTGTACTTGTTACACACTAATTTTGTTATGCCTTTGCACCTAGTAATCCCTAAATCTAGAAACGAGCTTAAACTGGACTTCCATCACAGTTTGCTGTCTCCTAATCCTGATTTTCCAACCATGATGATTAAAGGGCGGCCCATTTGTGGCAATGGAACATTAAACTGGGCTTACTTGTACTCCATCTATTTGGATGATCTAGTAGCTTTCTGTGCATACTAGATGTGTTTGTAAGAATAACTGTGAAACCGGTGACTAACAGAAATGAAAATTGGTGCCACTTTATGATGGGCCATCTCTCTGGCCCATTACAGGGCCCATTACAGGGCCAGAGAGATGTATCTAAATATGTTAGATTTTTAAATATAAAAGGATTTGGTAAAGGATTGCTTATTAAGAATCAGCACATATCAGATGACTGCTTAGTGATGAAGTACAAGCTCTCTCGAGGACTGCTTTGCTCCTCGCTTACGGAATGTAAATGACTTCAGGCTTTTAGTTCCATACGTTTAAATCAACTTTGCATCGTAACTGTATGCGTAGGCTTGTCACAGGTAGAACAACTGTAAGGAGCTTCTAATTTAAATGGGTATGAATAACGTGAACGTGGTCTGTGTTGTGTGCTGTTTGGGACTTTGTGGTAACTCACGACGAGAAGCTGTAATTATGTGCCCACGGCCTGAATTAATGAGTATGTCTTGAAATATTAACAGGTAGGAGAAATATTGCCGGAGGACGAGTTGCCGATAGACCAGACGCAGGGAGAGGAGAGATCAGCTGGGAGCAGTCCCCATGGCATTCTCAAGGTGGTTTGCCGGAAAAGGGTATATGGCATTGTTAATTTACAACAGTCAGCTCTCCACGCTTCCTCTGGGCATAAAATGCTTCCAGGGTGCAACCCTCAGGCTTGTCCCTCATCCCAGTGATACCATGAGTCATGGGATCTCATTTCACTTACTAATTCAGCAGTACAGAGGCGCATCCCTTGGTCTCTTGGTCTTAATCTCAGAAATCTTCTGTCTTATCTAACATGCACTTTGTAAGGTTCCTGAGTCAACACTGAGCAAATGAGCTGGCTCATACCAGAGGAATTCTGGCAGGGTAGCCAGATGTTCCTCTCAGGGCATTCCACTTCCGTCCCAGCATAGTATGTAACGGAGAAGATGGCTATCTTAAAGAAGATGGTGCTCCCTTTTGAAGAGGATATTTAAGAGAGATTTTTTTTTTTTAATGTAGTTGTAGGATGCATTCCATTTAGCATTTAAAATTCACCCATGGATCACCTTGAAACAGGAAATCCTGAGTCAATCTTTTCGCCCAAGCACTTTTAACATTACACAGCTCTTGAAAAGTACAGTTTTTAGGCTTCGGTCCTAGAAATGGACCCTGTTGCATGATGTTAAAGATGGTGGCTAAACCTCTGCAGGGCATGGCCATCGGTCCCTTTGGCACAAGATTTCTGTCTCTTGGTGGCCCCTGGCACAATGGCACTCTGGTCTGGAGTGGGGAGTGTTGATGTAACAGGGGTGTTGATTATAGCACTGTTTTCCTTGCATGTGGATAACTTTGAGCTGCTGTGATGAGATGATGTGTCCAGAGGCAAAGTACTGTTTATTGTGCATTACTCACTGACTTGAGCAACACAACAGTTTAAAGTAGTATTTCTTTTCCCAACAGGATGAGAAAATAGTGGATAGGAGTATGATGATATCCTGAATGCCAATTAATATTCCAGAGGCCTCCATGTTAGAGTAGACCACAGCCTTTATTTTAACCTAATCTCTTGGTGATTTTTAAGTACTGCCCAAAGGTTTTGCTTTTTTTTTTTTTGCTATCTGCAGAAGAACGATCCACTTCAAATGAGATTATTTCAAGGCAGCTTCCATTCACTGAATGGCTTCTCAGGAAGTAACGTGGTGTTTCTTACGTCTGGGCACCATCCCTGTTAGACTCCTGTGGCCGTTCGCTCTTTCTCATTAGTGTCCCGATAACACCAGGACCTCAAAAGATGAAGCATCCTCCCCCTTGCAATCAAGGTGGCCTTGTGCTAGTAACCTGTGGCTTGTTTGGTAGCTTTGCTCACTGGAAGTGAAGAGTTTGTGCATAAAGTCTGTTGAATCTCTCACTGTACTTCCTTTTTGATCAGACGAGTGGAACATCTAGTGAAGGAACAGACGAAAATGACCAAGATGAAACATGCTTTTCTGATGTTTTGCCTCCCAGGGGAATCAGGTACCGTGCATTTAACATGCCTTCTTCCTCTTGGCATCAACCACTTCTCCTTCGGCTTGTTTTCCCACTGTGGAGAAGTTCCCTCATGGATTTTTTCCAGGTTAACGGCTTGGAAAGCAGAGGGTTTATGAAATTCTTGCTTAGAAAAGAAAGCTTTAGCAGAGAAATTCCTGGAGCTGGATAAAAAAGGCCGTTCTGAAGTTGGAGAGTGCTGTAAGTGCAGCACTGGAGTCTCGCTGGGGTTCCGTGAGCCCACCGCCATACGAGGACAGCAAGGACACTGTTGTGTGCTGGGCCTTCTGCCCTTCCCAGCGTCCAGCGCTTGTGCAGAGGCATAACAGCACTTTTTGATGCTCAGAAAACCTGTTTTCTGCTAAAGGCATTGTCCGCCTGACAGGCACCATTTCCATAAACCTGTTTTGAGAGTGCATTAACGTGAGATATTAACAGCTGAGGGGGAGGGGAAGAGGAGCACTTCCTCTAATGGACGAACTTCAGTCAGGTTGAAAATGTGGGTGGCCTTTTTACAATTTACTGCTTAGGCAGTGAAAGCAGAGTAGTCTCCACAGACTCCTTACAGCCTCTTTCAGGTTTGAGCTCCTTTTTTTACAGCTTTGTTAAAATACACTCCCATTCTTCAGCGTTTTGCACGGACAGAAGAGGGAACCCTGGGAGACTGTTCCCTGCTGCTGTTAGAAATTCATGAAGGTGGGGGTTTCTTCTTGCATGGGGATAGATGAAAAAAAAGGGGTCCTGACCTGTGGATCTTGCTTCAGCTAGAGGTTAACCAGAGAAGCGTGCTTCTGCTGCCGCTTTGCCATCAGCTCTACAGCAGCAGATAGCAAGCACGTCCCAGGATGCCATTCTTAATTCCTTGCTGCATCCCAAACACCTTTCCCGAGGTATAAGAGGTGTCCAGGATGAGAGTTGAGCAGTACTGGGTTATACTTCTGTGCCAGTTGCACAAAGGTGGTACTTGGGTTAATTTTGAGAGGTGCTTGTTTTATAACCAGGAGACTTGCTTTGTGGTTTTGTTTTAATTTTCTTATTCTGCCCTAATTGCAAGATTCCTTTCTCACTTAATGGTAGGCTGCCATGTCTAAAAGCTAACGACTGCTGGCTCTGTAAGGTCAGCAATGAGAATTCAGGTTTCCTGAAACAACTTCGTATTTACCCTCACAGATGGAGCCGGGAAAGGATAAAGAGAGAGAGGAAACAGTCACCAGCTCGGGAGAACATGAAGACAGCTGAAGTGGAAAAAGAGGCATCGATGGTGGAAAAAGGGAAGAACCAAGCACAAGTAGCACAGGAAGAGAACAGCGAAAGTCTGATACCCACGCCCGTAAGGATCGTGGTATTTGCCATCTTTGTGTTTGTGATCTTCATGCATGTGATTAATGGAGGCTAATACAAACGGGCTGCTCAAACCTCGTCCTGGGAGGAAAATAAATGAGCTGTCCTGATGACATAAGCAGTGTTTAGTGGTGACTACAGAACTGAAGAATGCACTTTTTTTTTCTCCTTGCTCCTTGTGAACAAGCTCTTCAGGCAGTGAATTAAAAGGCTGGTAGGAGGGTCAAAACAGCCTGTGGCTTGTCTTTGCCTGGTGTTCACTGCGTGCAGTAGCTCCTAATTCTTGGCAGTGTGACTTGCTGTACTCTTTCTCCTTTGCCAAAGCCAAGTTTGCACATTTTGTGCCTGACTAGAGAGAATAATTTGCTCAGAGGTGCCTGGAGTTGTGCATGGCTTGGTTTTTCCTAAGCTGCTTGTGGCTAGCATTGCTGCAGCATTGAAAACTTATAGTGTCTATAGGCTCTGCTTATCTTGGAGAAACACCAGCTATAAGTTGAGGGAACAAATTGCTTGCCCATCTGGCAAGACAGGTAATAGCTCTAGCATGAAACAAGCTGTGAGTGATCAAGGGAGGAGTTACTATATCTTAACCACTTCTGGGGGAACAGCATTCTTGCCCCTGCAAGTCTATAAATGTCACTGAAAAAGGGGGGAGGGGGTGGAAGTGAGGATCTCCCTGCTGGCCTGCTACTCTTCATCCAAAGAGGATCTAGATTTGTGTGCAATGTTCTCAAATCGTGGCACTTAAATGACTTATGGGTTAAGGTCAAGCTGAGGCCTTTTAGTATCTTTTCACAGGACAAATGCAGAACTTGGAGCCTGGCTCATAATCTGAAGAAAAGCACTGCAGCACCCTAAAATTGCTTGTTGTGGTTTAACCCTAAAACTGGCACATTGCTGAAGGCATTTGGCTTTGAAAACTGCTGGTTTTCTCCTGTTGCCTGTGCTCACTTTGCCAAGAAAGAAAATTTTGTACCCTTGGACTTGACACTGGTTTAGGAGGAATATCCTCACTGCCTAAGTCAAAACACAGAAAGCGAGGGGCGTGAGGTACTGAATGGTGTCCTTAAACCTTCTAAGACCTTTCACTTCATCTTTAGTAATCTTCACTTTGTAATCTTTACCCTAAATCTTGGCGATGGCTTTAGTGTAAGATAAGAGGTTACTGCTTTTTTGAAGCAGGATAAATCATACGAAATGAAAAAGGGGAGTTTGAGTGCTGTAACAGTCCGAGTGGAATCAAAGTGGCTGGCTTTCCACCAAGGTGTGGTGTTAGCTCTGTTCTCAAAGGTTTCCTGCTCTGTGAAGTTCACTTTCCAGTTTAGCAAGTGTGATGAAAGCTGGAATGTGCTGTGGCTTTACTTGACGTTGCGTTCATAGGAAAATAATTCTTAGCTGCTTCAAATTGCCATGTAGACACCATCGCTTCCCTGGTAAGTAGCTGATGGCCCCTGTCAGCTCTGTTTCACATTTTGAGGCTTTGCTCTTTGCTGCTTATGTGCCCCCGCTCCATGTGGCTGACCTTGAGGGATCCAGTGGGTGTGTGGTGGCTTTGTTCGGGTTATTCGGAGTGGTGGAGGGCTGTACAGTCATGCTGTCCCTTCTAACTAACTTCAGAGCCTTGTTCCTACCGGGAAACAAAGTTAGTTATTCCTCTCATTTGAACATGTATGAAATGAGGTGGAATTCCTCCTCCTTAGCATCAGCTATCTCACCGGGAGGGCACTGGGAAGTACCCAATATGCATTTTTCCCTCTTTGTTGTTCTATCCTGAATTTAGCGTATTTTTCTTGTCCCTCCTTTCAACTGAGGATGGCGAAGCATTGTCTCCAGGGGTGAGGATTTCTGAAATCCTCCTGGCAGTGAGTAACAAAAACATTAATCCCCTGCTGTTCAACATGCTAGGAGTGTGTGCACTCACGTTGAAGGACATCTGCTGTTCTGATATGTTACATGAAATAAGCGTGTTACTGCTCATTGTTGTTTTATTGGGTCTTTTCTTTAAGTGCTTAGTGGGCAAATGTTACTAATCATTATCTTAAACGTGATGAGATGGAGACTCAAACCAGGCTCCTGGGCACATCAGGTGCTGCGGCTTAAGCCACGCTGGGAAGAGAAGCTCCCGCACTGGCTCCTGTGTAGCCCAGGAGATAGACTTGCTGGGCTTATTGAAAATGGCAATTATCCCTGGCTTTGTCCCAGCCTCAGGTGATGGAACTGACTCCCTGTTATTGCCTGACCTTCTTCAAGAAAGTTGTACTGAGCTGTAAGTCTCATTAATACTGGATTTGGATTAAAAATGTTTTCTCCCAGCTCAAAATGGGGAGACACAAACAACTTCCTCCACCCCCAGCAAAGTTCAGTTTGTGCCAAGGCTCCTCTGGCTCCATGGAAATGAATAAGGCAGAGTTGTGATCTTGCCAGAACGGAGTGCGACCCAATTCCGCTTCCCCGAGGAGCGTGCTTAGCACATGCCGTGTTTGTTGATTTGATTGAACTGATCATCAAAGCAAACATCACGTAGGTATTGGCTGCGCTGAGAGAAGGCAAGTTGTGCCCTGCTCCCACGTAGCTGCAATCCCAGCCACTGAAAATCATAGGTGAAGGGAATACCTGCTTTTTGGGGAATCATCTTTAACATGTACAATAACTGAATTTGGTGTGTGGGGTGGTTTTTTGTTTTTGTGGGTTTTTTTTTTTGTGAGCAGCATTTGCCAAGATGCAAGGTATGAAAATAAGGACGCAGTGCTGCTCTGTTATTGCCTGCTGTGCACGAAAGGGAGTGTGGAGGACTGCAGTGGGATTGCTAACGATAGTCATGGGTCACTGTGTGACACAGCAGTTTGTCTCAGTACATAGGACCCTACCCAGGCAGTGTAGTTTGCCATCTAGAAAGCAGATCCATTAGTTCATCTGGGGAAAATACAATTTTGAAAGGAGTCTTGGCCTCTTCTAGCTGGGCGCTCCTATTTCCTACAGCATCTCTTAGGTGAGCAGCTCTTCTTTGGCTTCTTCTATCAGGAAGGCACATGGGAGAGGACAGAACTGCCTTCCTGGAGGCTATAGACTTTGTCTAGCTTTGGTTGGCAAATATGAGCGCTGAATCTGCTTTATTTTGGCAGAGATAATAAGCAGTTCCTAACTGTTCCTCTCTAAAAGTAGCGTGGAGGTGAGGCATTATGTTAGGTGACCGGGTTGGGGTTTTTTTGACATAATACTACTTTACACTTAGAGGATATGGTACAAATCTTAGTCACCTCTTAAATCAACGACGGACCTCGCAGGGCACCCAGCCCTGCTGTGTCTGCATTTTGCACCGCTTGCCCTGGAGTCAGTGATGGGAGCAAAACATCGCCGTCAACGTTGGCCCCGCTTAACGCCCAGGATGGCAGATGTTTGCTGTTGAGCCTGAAATGTATGAGATCAGCTGATTTGGCAAACAAATCCCGCTCAGCTCTGGGCAATCTCGGGTAGCTCTTGCTCAGTCTGGAAATTTAGAGAAGAAAGAGGGTGCCAAATTCCTGGACTGCTGAAGGTGTGTCACCGTTCCTCGGAAGCAACCTTGCGTTATGCTGTTGGAATTAGGAATGGACTGACTGCCTCTCGCTGAAACCGTCAGCACGTGGAAATTCAGACATTCCAGTAGGCGTAGCCATAAAAGGTTTGTTGGATAAAACACTAGTGCCTGAGGGCACTGACAGGCTTTTCCTTTAAATCTCTTTGGGATCCGGATGATCAATGCAAGGTGTGCTGCTGGCTCATGTGCTGGGAGGAACTTCCAGCAGTAGGTTGCTAAATTTGGCTGAGAATGTTTGCATCCCCGTGGGGTTGGGGTGGGGACTGCTGTGTCTTAACCCAGTTCTGATCTGTTGGAATTCAGGATGAAATCTGCATGTGGCTTCATCTGCCGAGGAAAAATGATGATACTTAAAACTGCGATAGAAGTTCTTACCCTAAAGGAGGGATTTAAGTGGTGTGGTCTGGAATTTCCCTTTTATGCAGGAGGTAAAAAACCCAAGTGTTTCCATTCTTCCCCATAAAAGAGAACTCCAGTAGGGTGGCACTGAAGGAGCACGTCACTCATGGGCATCTGCACCCTCCACACGTGGCACCTCTAGATCTAGAGCAGAATAGGACTTGGCACCTCTGTCACGTGGCAGCAGAGAAAACACTTGTTCTGGTCGCTACTTTTTCCTCTTTTTGCCTTAACTGGCTCAGTCGTTGCCCCCAGCCCCTCTTACCCTGCTTTGCTGAATTCCCTTGAAAGCACGGATCATCAGATCACTGCTGAACTGACATCCCATTACCACCCACCTCCTCCCGTGTAACAGCGGACCCCTACCCTGCAGCTATGGCAAACCAGGGCATCTGCCGCCCTCCCCGCCGCTCGGACCCCCCGCAGGCGGCTGGCAGGTTGCTCTCAGAAGCTGTCTCCCCTGTGTCTCTAATTTTATGTGCTGCAGCCTTCTCTGCTACAGACCTGTCAGGAAGGATCTGTGCTTGGCAGAAACAGCTCTGGGAGAGTAATGACAGCAAAATGGATGCTAGCTAGGGAGTAGCAGAAGTGCTGTAGCAGTGAGGTCAACTTCCCTGCAGCACATCTCTGTATTCTCAGAGACAGCCCAGGATGGGCAGCAGCTGGGGCTGGGGGATGCCTGGAGTGTGGAAGCTACCCAAGACAAGACTCTCTTAGATGATCGTAGAATAGTTTGGGTTGGAAGGGAACTTAAAGCCCACCCACCCCCTGCCATGGGCAGAGACACCTTCCACTAGCCCAGGTTGCTCCAAGCCTCATCCAGCCTGGCCTTGGACACTTCCAGGGATGGGGCATCCACAGCTGCTCTGGGCAACCTGTCCCAGTGCCTCCCCACCCTCTGCGGGAAGAATTTCTCCCTTATATCTAATCTAATGATGGATGAGGCAATCTCCTCTTTCTGCATCTGCCTTATTCTTCCTGGGGATGGTTTTTCCTTGCTGCTGCAGTGATCTGAGCAGTTCAGGATCTATTCATAGCTTTCCTTGGCTTTCCTGGACTTTAGCTACATGCGACCACGGTGAAGATCTCGCTGGTGCAGAAGCAGTTTTGGACCCAGCCTCTAAGGAGTGGGGGGATATACAGGGAGAGGCTGGTTGGAGGTGCTTGCTGAGCAGCCATGGTCCAGCCAAGCTGGAAATGAATTAACGGTGATGGACACACGAAGGGTTTTGGTGACTTGGCACAAAAGCCTCGTGTGATAGAGCCTAGAATAGAACTTTTTAATCCAGAGAGAATTGGGGAAAAAGTACATTGCTACAGATTAATATATTTGTACATGAAACTTGGCTTTGGGGATCAGCAAAACAAGGAGAAAAAAAATGAGAAATGGAAGCATTTCATTATGGCAACCTTTGAAACAAAGCATCGGGGCTTCTGAAAGTGCTTTGTCAAAGTGGTCTTTTTTTAAAAAGCACAAAATGCTTCAACATTTAACCCCCAAAGGAAAGAAAAACAATGTTCTCCACAGTTTAAATGAAAAATTTTGGGGCAGAGTAAGAGTTAATTCACCAAAATCTATTAAAATACTGTTTCTTTTCTAGAAAATCAGAATGATACACTGATGGTTTTTTTACCCACATTCCCCTTTCAGATCCATTCTTTACACAGTCTGCTCTTGTCTCTTATCGCTGCCTGGTCCATGAATGATTAACCCCGCTTCCTTTGAAGACTGGAGAACAAAACGCCGCTGTTCGAAGTCCCTTTTCTGGCTCAGGCATTCCGCTCAGGCATTCTGCGGAAAACCCAGGGCACTTTGTACCCGGCGCTGGAATATATTGACTTGTTGGGCCGGGCAGGAAAGCAGATGTGATCTTCCATTACAAGAGACCCTCTCTTAGAAAACACAGGGGAGATGCAGCTTGTCGTGCCAGCAATCCGCCGCTTTATTTCAGTGTTCTGGTGACCGTACGTGGCGATCAGCTCTTCCCAGCCCTGCTATGCCTTGCATAAACCCTTTTCCAGGGAGCAAACAGCATTTTTTTTCCAGTTGTGTATATAAACATGGACTTTTGTTTTTATAAAAAGCATGCAAAGCCAGATGCATCCATAGCCTAACTTAGCTCGGGAAATTCTGCTAACTGTAGCCAATTTTGAATGTTACCGGGCATGTGGGATATTTTTTGGTTGGGTGGGTGGTTTGGTTTTTTTTTTTTTCCCCAGCAACTGTCTTTTCAAAGTGCCTGGCTGCCCTGAAATGATGTCTCTCCGTGTTCGTCAAACGGGCAGACACAGCTGGTGGACTTCTCCCCATGGGTTAAATATTCCGATTGAGAGATCCTGAAGCTCTTGGCTCCTGTCTCCACCTATTAAGGTGACTCTCTGCACTGTAACCAGCTCAGGGCCCTGCAGGAGGGAGAATTAATTAATCAACTAGTTAATTAACTGTCAGGTTGCCAAATCTCTGGAAGAAATGACAGGGGAGGACTGAACGCTGTCTCTAGTCCCACTGCATTGCTCTCCACTGCTGGTGCCAAAGCGTGGCCTCCTGTGCTGGCACCGACATGCACAGGGGCAGGTCTGGGTCCTCCTGCATGGTTTTCCCCTTTATCGACAAGATTCTGATCTCTTCTTAAAGAAAAGTCTTTTGCTGGGCTGCTGGGGGTGCTTTTTTTCTGCCTTTTCCCTGTTTTTTCTACCTCCTGGCCTGCTTGCTGCAGCTCAATGCACCTTTCCCAAACACCTGGGAGAAGTAGTCGGGTCAAGGGTGCTCCTTGGATTGAGTCAGCTCAACCTGAAGCGTTGCAGGTAAGAAGAAGAAAATAAAACGTTACTGTTTGGCTTATTTGTGTAATTTGCAGGAATTCCTGCAACTCTCCTGCTGTTCCCATGGAAACAGATGTTGAATTGCAGGAAACTGCTACAGGTTTTCAGGACTACTTTTTTTTTTTTTTTCCCTTTAACAGTGACATCTCCTTTATCATTTCCAAGCAGGCTGGAAAAGTTCTTTCCCTTTTTGAGGCACAAATCTGGGGTGTCACTGGGCTGTCCTAGTCCTACAAGTTCCTCAAGGTATCCCAAGAGGTCTCCTTATGTGGTAAGCAAGACGCTGCCAGGAGAAGATGCTACTGGGAGGAGGATACACTCTGCTTTCCCTGCCATGGTGTGTTTGTTTCCCTAGCAGTTGGGTCTGATTTATCCGCCAGCCAAGTTGGCAGTTGGCGCTGAACACCTGGGGCTTGATGCTGTACCTGTCTCCCTGCTTTTACCCGGTTTAAACCCACGCTCTTGCCCTGCCTTCAGCTCTCATTTCTCTCTCTTGCAGAGGTTGGCGTGGTGCAGACTGTTTTTTGTGGGAAAGTGAGGCTGCTTGCACTTATCTAAGAAATTACACGGGCCGGTGGAAGGTAATAAAGGTGGTTTTGGGGCTTACTTGGTTGTCTTGTTTTTATTTGGATGAATGAAATACTTATGAAAATGAAAGGGTATTTATTTTAATAACAGTTACTAGCATCAGATAAGTAGGACTGTGAGGAACAGGATTATCAAGGCTTCCTAGCAGAGCTGTACCAGGGTCCTGGCCTGTGTCACACAGTCTCCGCTCCCCCTTTTATCCCAATTTATCATGTTTCTGCTACCAGCCAGAGGCTGTGGCTGACCGGAGAACCCCACTCCCCAGGTGCTGCACACACAGCATGGGGGAACCCAACAGCAGCCATAAAACAACAGGTGAAATGGGCAGGCATAAAGCAGGGAGGAAAATGGAAAGGAGGTTGGAGGGCTTGTGATCCAACAGCAATGTAAAAAACCCAAGCCAACCAAAAAAACCCCACAAAAATTAACCTTGACCAAGGAACCAAAAACCCACCTGGGACTGAACCCGGTGTCCCGAGCCAAGGTGCTGTTTGGACCCCAGCCCACAAAACAGGAGCTCCCAAACGCTTTGAAACACCAGCCTGCTGTTGCGTTTCAGTGGGTTCTGTAAACCACAGCTTACCACCGGTTTTAACCTGGAAACCACTCCGTAACACACTTGCAAGGGCCAGCTGCAGTCTGTCCCAGCCCCTTCCCCACCACCCGTAAAGGTTCCCATCGCCCGGGCAGCTTTGAGCCCAGCACGGGAGCCCGTGGCTTAACTTGGGGCTGGAGAGCGGCTGCCAACCCTGTGGCTGAAGCACCAGCTCATCTCTCCAGCCTCCCCTTTCCTTCCCTATGAAACTGAGCTTTCTGCAGTCATCTCGGTGATTTGAGACGACCTGTGATATTTCTTTTTATCTACTGGGTTGTAAGCAGGGAGCTTACACGTTTGCTGGAAACCTTCCTTTGGGAGCTGCCTGGGCTCCTCTGTAAACAGTCTGGTAAATAATATCTTACAAACACTAAGTGTCCAATAATGCCAGACTGCTAATAGCCCCCCTGTTAAAATCCTGTTTGATGGGGTCTTTTAAAATTTCTGAAGAGGTGAATGCCTTTGTAATGAACATCTTAATGTTAGATTAGCCCTGCGCTTGAGATTTTTATTTAAATGCAAATTGAATCCTCCCACCGGAAAGCTAACAGGAGATTAAAATAGCTGGTAGGGGATGAGAATTTGCTTTATGTAGACTCGTTTGACTCAACTTCTTGTTGATTTCCTCATTTTTCTTATTTTATGGCCAGAGCTGCTTTATAATAGCTTCCTATCTCAACCAGCGTGAGCTATTGGCAAGAATAAACCTTGTCTGGATTGAAACGGGGTCAACACTGAGGGGTTTTTGCAAGCCAGGGCTGAACTTGAACCCTCCTGCGGCCACCTCTGGAGCCTGTCACTGATCCAACCTGCAGGGAAGTGGCTGCTGGAGAAGTGAGACCCTCTGAGATGAAAACATGATGCTCTTCCAGCTCTGGAAGTGGCAGGTTCAACGAGTGCTCGAGCACCTGATGCTGCTGCTCGGGTACCCGCCGTGCCCGGAGTCGTGCACGCTCGCAGCTCCGCGCCGGCGGGCAAAGCTGCACGAGCGCAATGCTGAAAAGAGCAGACATCCCTGGGGGGGTGTTGGGACTTTGAGCTCGGAGGTTCCTGAAGGATTAAAAACATCTGCTGGGCTGAACTGCAAATGCATCTCTGGGGAGGAGTCTGGAAGCCCAGTGGAAGATGCGTTGAAAGGATCTTTCTCGTTTGACTTTTGCTTAGAAATCATTTTTCTGCAATGCCTTTGGAGCGGCATGGAGGAGCAGGTTAGGGAAGTGAAAGCCTGGGACAACTGGCAGGCTGGGGAACATCTTCCCTGGAGAAGACCAGGGCTCCAAGGGCCCTGTGTCTCTGCACCCTCAGAGCAAACTGTTGGCTTTATGGGATGTTTGGAGCTGGAACCGCAGAGAGCAGCAGCTCTGGGGGTGCTGCTGCCTGAACCCTTCCCCGCTGTTCCTGCGGCATGGATGTCCGTGGGATCGTGTCCATCGGATGTGCACGCCGATGCTGGGCTCAGCTTCCCCTTAGCTGTGGCCGGTCTCCTCATCCGTAGCTGGGCCCGTGCCTGGGGCAGACCCACAGCCCTTCCCACCGCGCCCCGGGGAACGCCGCAGCAGCACGTTTGGGTCCCTGTCACCTCTCAGAGCCACCTCCAGCTTTCCAACTCCTACTCCCCTATTTTTGTCTGTCTCCCTTTTCTAGGAGTTTTGTTTTTGCAGGCGGGGGGGCTGGCGGAAAGGCGCGCGCCCGCTACAAAACATCCTGTGCAAGCGGGGGGAGCCATAAAAGGCTGAAGTATGGGTCTGGTAACGCAGTGTGTACACACACACGCACACCCCCGGCTGCCGGCACCGCGGAAAAGACCAGATGGGGAAACACTCTTAATTGTCCTACATCTCCGGGAGGGTGAAGATTAGGGCCACTGGATTTATGCTGGGTTATTTTTCCCTCCCACGCAGCCCTCCCAGCCCCCCGGCTGCTCCCATCGCCGCTCGCGTCCCCCTCGCCAGCGCCGCGGGGTGCGGGGAGGGACGGAGGGAGCCGGGGAGGGGGGGGGTGCCCTGCGCGGGGCGCGGATTGGAAAACCCGGCTGCTCCCATCGCCGCTCGCGTCCCCCTCGCCAGCGCCGCGGGGTGCGTGGAGGGACGGAGGGAGCCGGGGAGGAGGGGGATGCTCTGCGGGCGCCGAGGATTTGGGTGTTGAAGTTGTAGAGCGTTTCCAGCAACGAGCCGTGTTCCACCTGGACTCGGCGCGGCTTCCTGCGAGCTGTGAGTATATCCGTGCGTTCCGAGCTCTCCTGCCAGGAGGGAGGGAGTTTCTCACTGGAGGTCAGCGGGTTACTGGGGGGTGGGGGGATGCTTTGCAGGAGGACAGCTTTCTCCCAGTGTCAGGCCAGGCTTTTAATGGGCAACCAGAAACAAAGCTTTGAGTTATTTCCTCATTTAAGAAGAGAAGTGGGTTAAGGAAGATGTTTTTTCCCCACTTACTCCCCTCCAGCAGTCCCTAAATCCCACTTTTTCAGCCTCTCCCCCAGCCCAGGCCCGGGCAGGGATGGGTGTGTGTGCTTAGCCACCCCCAGCTGAGGTCTGGCCCAAGCTCTTTACATTCTCTCCAGAGGGATGTAGCCTAAATACAGCGTAACGGGAGCTTTATAAACATCCCCAGTGAGGCTGCAGGGCTCGGGAAAGACCGTCTGTGTTTGACCCGTGCGAAGGAGAAGCTGGCTGTGCGGAGGGCAGAGGCAGCTTTCGGGGCGAGGGGATGCAGGATGCTGCCGGGAGTTGGGGGTAACCTTCAGTCTCGGAGGTGGGTTATCTTTTGTTAAATTACAACTCTCTCTCAAGACAACTGCAGTGTGATTAAATCTTACCTTGTTCTGATGATTCTTCAGCCTACCTAGGAAAAAAGGACAGTCCGGGATCTTTCCCTGTGCTAATGAATGACAAAAATTGAAACCCCTTTTCCCCCTGTCCCGTGGCCTGCTAACGCTCCTGGCATCCCTCTGATGCACGACTGCTGTGCTGTTAGCTGTGGAATATTTCCTTCCACGACCTCTCTGCCTTCCTCTTATTAGCAACCGCAGGAAATTACATTTGGCATGATGAGGCTGGAAATGATCTCGAGGGAGTGGTAACGGGGGAAGGGGTGACGCTGGGGAGGGGGTCAGCTCGGTCCCAGCCTGCTGTCTACACATTCAAACCTCACCTACGTCTGCCTGCAAAGAGGGATGCTCGGAACAGGAGGAATGAAACAAACTGCTTGTGAGTGCTGCTGCTGCTTCCTTGCTCGGTACAATTAATTCTCTTGTAATTGCAATGCTGTTTTTCTTTATAACTAAGCGGTCTTTTTTGCCAGCTGGGTGATTTGCAGAGAAAAGTAGGGAACTAGGGGGATTTTTTTTGGGTTGTTATTTTTCTGGGTAGCTGTTACTATGGCAAGGAAACTTGACTCAGTGTGAAGGGAGGTCAGAAATACCAGACTGAAAATTTCATGCATGTTCTGTTTAAAGCCTCAGCTGCCTGGGTTTGAGCAAGGGGCAAGTAAAGGCACCCGAGTCCCCAGTTTTCAAAGGCTTTTTAAAAAGCCTTTTCCACTTAAAAGCTGGAGTTACTCGAAAACTTAGATTTGGTGTTACCACGACCTTGTGGGCCAAGAGTCTACAATAGTCGAAGCTTATAGAAAGGTTGTCCAGATCTTGTTCTGAGTGTCACCAAGAAATGAGAGTGAGCATTTGGGATGGGACCTCAGGCTTGTGCTGGGGATGCTACAAAGGTGCCAGACTTTTCCAAAGACCCTGCAACCACTAAGAACTTTGAATAAGCAGTGAGGGTTTGAAGAGACCCGTGTCTGTGGGGGTGCTGAACCCTCTGGGCTATCGTACAAAGGGGTTTTGGGGTGCTGGACTCCTCTGGGAATCATCTGTGCTTCAGGTGGCAGAGAAGTGAGCCTTCTCCTTGGAGGAGGAGGGATTTATGGCTCCCTTCTAGGTGCTGAGTGGTGGGAAATGTGGATTTCTGGAAAATCTGCCCCCCCCTCCGCGAACGTTGTGTTCCTGGTTGGCTGCCTTCGCTGAAATAAGGATGCATTATTTTTTCTCACAGCAGAGGTTGGTGCCTGAGCCCACGGGGACAGGGGCCTCTTCACGCTGCACTGGTGTTTATCCCACGGTGCAGAGGGTGGTTACACCGTGACATTTGTGTGCTTCAGGAGGAAAAGCAGCTCGCTTCAATTACAGTGATTAATAGGAACATTTAGGTGCTGCTCCCACATCCAAAACTTTTGGATGTGTTATCTGAGACGCACTGTATCCTGCTAACTTCCAGCGTAGGTGAAAACAGCACCAAAAAAATTATCATCGTGTTTCCCTTCCTTTCTCATCACTTGGTGTTGTTTGTCTTGACAAAATCCCTGATTCTAGCCACTTACCTTCAGGTTCTTGAGGAGGTCCCTACCTGCCCCCTTCCCAGCTGCCCTGGGAGCAAGCGCTTCCCCTGCATGGGTGAACTGAGCACCCAGCCCTGGGGAGAGCAGGTACAAAGATCCCAGGAGATCCTGCCTGTGTGAGGTGTGCTGGGGCCCTGTGTGCAGCATCCCGGGAATCCTGTTCCTGGCACCTCTCCCCTGCTCTGTTTCTGCCCCTGGGAGAAGGGGAGCGGTGTTGGGTGCTCTGGGGTAGCACTGGGAGTGGAAGAGCTGATCCGCAGGAGACTGATGATGCCCAGGGGCTGATCCCTGCTCCGATCCTGTACCTGAAGCAGCACCTGGAAAACATCTTGAGTGTTGCTGTAGCCTGGAATTGCACTGGGAAGAGTCAGGAGCAGGCAGGGCAGAGCAGGGCTGTGCCTAACACCCCTCCCTCCTTGGCAGCAGGTGATATTCCTGGGATCTCCACTCCGTGTCTCCCCACCTGGCCTTGTACCATGACTGTTCCTTGGGACACAAACAGGTTGCCTGAACTGAAAAATCTCCTTTTAGCTGTTTTCATCGAGTCTGTGCTGTGTCATCTCTCCCTGCTCTTTATTAAACGGAGCGCAGGCAGCCAAGACAGAGCTGGATCGAAGCTGCTGAGTCCTGCCTGGTGCTGAGGAGCAGGAGCTGTGATTTTTTTCTGTGTTTGTGTGCTATTTCCAGCATACTGTTGCCCCTGTTCCTGCCTCTCCTGTGACGCCTGTCCTCAGAGCAGTGGGAATCGTTACCGCGCTGGCTAGTGATGCTGGCTGGCTGGTTTCAGCTCTGCTTTGCAGCCCCTTTTCTCGTGTTGGCTGCCACATGGCAGGACTGCCCTGTGCTTATCTAGCGTGACATTTAGGTGAGTACAAGAGCTTTTTCTCTCAAGGCAGTAGGTTCTCTAATAGGCTTCTCTGTCAGGCTGGTGGCTGTCTGCATCTATTTTAACCTGCTCCTGGTGACAGCAAGGAGCATGTAGGTGTTTGGCAGGTGGGAGATGATACGGGAAACAGGGATGTTCTGGGAGCACAGCTCCTAACAGGGCTGTGATGGGAATCCTGGGTCTGACCTATCCCCAGCTGCAGTGATGGAAATCTGGGTTCACGCTACTGAAGTCAGCAAAGCTGAGGGTCAGCTGGGTATGGCTCAAGTGAACCTCTGAGGGGATGGCAGGAAGAAGCATGGTTGTCTCCTGGATCTTTGTGGTGTCCCCGAAATGAACACTGGTCCTGAAATGAGGGTTTGAGCAGGAGATGCTCTGGGACACAGCACTGATCCTCTGCTGGGGCTGCAGAAGTGCTGGAGGCTTTTCAGAGCAAGTTGGACAAACCTGGTACAGGATCAGTTTGTAGTGACCTGTGTCTGCCTTGGGCTGGGTGAGGGTTAGGGGTCTCTTTCTGTTTCTAGCCCTGAGTTCCTCTCTGGAGGGAGCGTGTGTTATGGGTAAGTGTGCTGGGGGTGCATACAGTGATGCGTTGGGACTGGATATCCTCAGCATGAACATTAAAAAAAGAAGATTTGGGCATGTCTCCATGGCCTCTCATCTTCTGGCGCCGTTTTGCATTTCCTCCCACTTGGAGAGGTGTAAATAGGACCCCCTCTTCACCCTGTGCTTATACAGAGGCATTGCAATGCAATATTTAGGATAGTGCATCAGCTGAAAGAACAGGCTTGTGGCTGGAGGGTGGAGGTTTTGGCACTCTCTGGGCCGTGTGCTGGCCCTCTGCAGCTGAAGGAATTTCAAACCCAGAGCAGCAAAACTTCTAAATCCTGGAGAGGGAAGATAGGATGGAAAGCAAAAGCAGCTGCACTCAGCAGCACCCAGATCTCTCTCCCTGCTCAGCCCGCCTATCACTTTAATACCCACCAGTGTATCTCTTGATAAATCACAAATCACTGCGGGTAATAAACGTCACTAAACCAGGAGCTCTCTAAAATGAGCCTGACATCACCCCCAGGGTGAGGAATGGCCTCTCCTTGGAGGGAGCATCTGGGTGTTCCAGCACGGGGACCTCAGCCCTGTGCACTGAGGGGTCCCCCCCTCCCACCTGAGCCCTGTCTCCCCTCAGTGGGTGTTGTGGGGCTCTCCCTGCCCAGCTGTGCTCCACAGCTGCTTGGCAAAGACCCTGAGGGGTGGGTGTGTGGGTGTTGTGCTGCTCCCAGAACCCTTAAAGCAGGGACTTCTGTCCTACAAGGGTGAGGGCTGGGCCCTGGAGTGGGCTCACACTGTGTCTGCCATCTCTGATACAAAAGCAATTACCATTCATTTTGATTTGAATGTGGTCATTTAAGAAAAAATGTTAATGATTCCAATTTGTTTGGTATAATTAAGTGATAATTCCCTCTGCCTGGGAGGAGAACATGGCTGCAGCGCGCGGGAGGGTTTGGTCAGCACATTTTGACAGCTCCCAGCTCCTACGGCACAGCGCTGGCATCGCTTTATAGTGAGATCCAGGTGATGCCGGAGAGATGGAGACAAAGGGCGTTCAGTGTTTCCGACTGACCTTGATTTTCTGTAAAGAGCATGAAAGAGAAGAACAGCGAGTTATGTACATGCCAAGGCAGCTGAATTGGGGCAGAGCTTTGCATTACTGCTGCTGGGGGTGGTGGCTCTCCCCATCGCCCGGTTCCTGCTGTCTGGGACCACAGCTGGGCTGAGTTGCCAGGTCTTTGCCTGCTCTCATGAAGGACCTGCCCAGCACCCCACAGAGATACCCAGCCATCTCCAAGTGCTTTGAATCACACTCTGTGTGCTGGTATGGTGAAAAAGATTATCCTTTTTTTTAGGCAATTTTAGGCAATTATGCTCAAGCTTTGGATAGCCTTAATGACAGCAGAGAAACTGGCAACAGCCGTGGGGTTCTGCTCCTGTCAGACATTTGAGTGATGCTGATTGCGTCTCATCCCAGGACTGCACTTTATAGTTAAAGAAACAGAGGTACAGGGCAGGAAAATGACTTCTTGGAGGTCAGGATGCAAATCTGTCACGCTCCTGGAAATAGGAGCTGGCTCTGCTTTTCTAATTTGCTGGCCCGTGCTGAATTTGTCCGTGGTAATGCATGAAAATTCACCTGGAAAGAAAATCAATTATTCATGAAAGCAACAGTCCAGAGCTGCTTAAACTGCCAAGGCAAAAATCCCTGCGCTGATCCAGTTGCGGGTGGTGATGCACATCAGATGACAAGGGATTGACGGGAGGGGAGAACAGCAGCTGGGGATCTGCTCTGTTGTTTGCCCCTTTCTCCTCAGCTGCTGGGAAGAGGCAAAGCGTGGCTTGACTTGCTGCTGCTTTTTATTGTTGCTTTGTGTTCTTTTGTGCCGCAGCCCCACGGTGCCGGGGATGTGCGCATGTGCCCGCCCTGGGTCCTGCTACTGGAGTGTTTATGGGTTTATTAACCACATCCTTTATGCAATAAATAATGTTTAGCTGACTATGGAAGTTTATTTGGGAGGATAAGTGAAAATAAACAGCCCTGCTTGGATTGATTGGTTTTCAGGCCGGCTCAGACTTGTATGTGAATTGAGTTTGATGGATCACAGTCCAGTTGCCTGAGACCTGTTTCACTGGTGCTTTTCCATCACCCTCCTCTAATTCACACTTTCAGAGGACATGTAGGAACTAACATGTCCATGGAAAGTGATCTCCTCTTCGGATGGGCCCTGCAGGCTGACCCTGCAGCAGAGATAGTTTGTGGGGACGCAGCGTTGTACCTGTCTGAGGTAGCAGCAAAGGCCCTGGCTGTGGTCTGGGGGGCACCTCTCTCCTTGCTTACCTGATAAACACAACAGGCATGAACTTACGGAAGAAAAACCATGGCATCCCTCGTGTGCTACACGCAGGGTGAGTCTGGATGAGTAGCAACAACCCCTGTGCCCCTGCCCTGCGTGCAGCCCGGTGCACCCCAGGGCTACTCCCCTTCTAGGGGATCCTCTTCATCACGCCATGCTGTGGTCCCTGGGAAGCATCAGGATACATACACAGATCATCATCTGAAGTGACAGGTGACAACAGGCGGCTGTAGGTGGCTGTTGCTAAGCTACAGGCTCTGTCTAGTCTGCCTGTCAGAGGGCTGGTGGAGCTGAAGGGCTCTGGTCAGACCTGGGGTGTAAGTGCTTTGGCAGGGCAAGGCTGTGGAGTGTGGGATGGAGGCGGCTGTTCCTGGGTCAGGGAGCTTTGCAGGGCCCACTTGGCTCGCCAGGAAACAAGTTCACCTTTCTGGGAGAAGGGACTCCATCCCTTGAGAAACCCAAGGACCATAACCGCTGGTTGCTTTATTTGTGCTTAGGTATCTTAGGCAGGAGAGAGCGAGCCAGCCCTTTGCATCCCACCCCACATCCACATGGGTGTATCAGGAGAAAAAATACCCGCAAGCAGCACACGGGCTGAGAGCCTTGGGCTGGTGGATAAAAGCCAGGCGGTGGATAAGAGGGTCCAGGAGCAGACCTCTGCTCCATGGACTTCCAAACTATGGTCCACAGGAAAGTGGAGCCAGCCAGCCCTGCTCTGGTGCCAGGGAAATTCTCTCCAGGGGCTCAGTGGGACCTCAGCATCCTCAGGGAAAAGTCTGAGGAGTCTGTGCATGGGGAGAAGAGGGAACAACGCTGTGTGAGTCTAGAGCAGTGCTCAGCCAGGAGTTCTTCTTCGGGGTTTTTGGCAACTGCTACTCTACAGTCCTGTCTACAGATGCGTGTGCAGGCAGCATGTGCTGGGAGAGGCTGCTGCAGGGTAAAGATAAATCCCTTTGTTTTAAGGACAATTGTTAAACAACCGCAGTTCCACAATGAAGACAGAGATGCTCAGTGCAAAACGCACCTTATTCCACGCTGGGTGAGTGAGCAAGCCGCTGCCTTTGTTCCTTTCTGTCTGCCCTCCCTCTGTCCTTCTGCACTAATTAATCTCATCTGCATGCTTAACGACCATTCTGAGAGAGAAGATGAAAAAAAAAGACCGTGGGTTTCCAGCCAGAGCTTGTGCCTCTCGCCCCTGGGTCCCTTACAGCCCAGTGGCACCGCCCGTGGGTCGGGGCTGGAGGGATGCGTGCCGCTGTCGCCTTTCCCAACCAAGGGCGAGTGGAGCGGGTCCCCCCCAGGGGCTGCCGGAGGATGTACACAGGGGTCTGGAGGAGCGATCAGGTCAAAGAAGGAGGATGCAAGGAAAAGTTCCCCAGCAGACAGGAAAACAGCCGGGGAAGTGAGCAGACGGCTTGCAGCCTCTTCGGTTTGAATGTCGCTTGGGGGCGGGGATGCTCAGGGAACAGGATAACAGGCTGACTCCAACCTCTCTTGCCTTTTTTTTTTTCCCCTCTTTTGTTTTATTTTTAGGATCGGTCTCTTCACGAGCTTCTGAGGCAGATGTAGAACCGCAGGATTAACGGAGACGCGATGGAAGGTACCGATTGCTGCTGCTCTGTGTTGGGGGGTGGCTGCGGGCGGCTGCACGGTGAGGATGCTCCGATCCCTGCCCTGCTCCTGGCTGCCTGCCGCTCTGCCAGGGGGGAGATGGTGTTTGCACTCCGCGTTTCTCTGTTGGTTTTCCCTGGCATCTCTCTGCTCTGTTTTCCAGCGTAGCCAGCCCCCTCCCGTGGGCCGGGATCGATGCTGTCTCGCCCCACCCGCCACCATGGAGCTAGCTAACACCAAAGACTTCCAGTGGAAAACCCTCGCCCCGCTCCCGAGCCGCAGGGTCTACTCGACCTTGGTGGAAGCCGGTGGGCAGGTGTTTGCCATCGGGGGCTGTGATGACAACGGGGTCCCCATGGACTGCTTTGAGGTCTACTCCCCCGAGGCTGACCAGTGGACCTCGCTGCCCCCTATGCCCACGGCCCGGGCGGGGGTGGCGGTGGCCACTTTGGGCAAGCGGATCATGGTGATAGGAGGGGTCGGAGTGAATCAGATGCCGCTGAAGATAGTGGAGATGTACAACATAGATGAGGGCAAGTGGAAGAAGAGGAACTCGCTGAGGGAAGCAGCCATGGGCATCTCGGTGACGGCAAAAGGCAAGGAGGGTTCCATCCTTCCAGGGCAGGGAGGGCTGCCTGCGGGGTGATGGGATGGGGAGGGGTTTGCATTGGGTGAGGCATCAGGCACAAAAGCTTTCTGGGCAATGGCACAGGAGTACATTCTTCTCCAAAACCCTTTTCCGTGCTTCTAGCAGTTGAGCCCTGTGTGTTTGTCATATCCCACCTGCTGAAGACGACTGTTCCGGAGGTGGCTGAAGGCGCATAAACTCAGGGTTGCACCGTATCATCAGCCATGAGGGCTGTGACTGTGCTGGTTCCTTGGGGTACTTTGGACAGGACCAAGCTTCACGGTCTCAAATCAAACTTCTCCAGGGTTCTGTAGCAAATTCTGGTCCTTGTGCATTGCATGTGCTGGAAAACTGGGAATGGTGCTGCTGTCTGAGCGTAGCCAGGCTGGGAGTATCCCTGCTGAGCTGTGGAGCCAGAGGGGAAGGTCTCAGAGCACAGAATAGCTTTGGCTGGAAGAGACATCGGTGGTCCAAACCCAGAACCAGCCAGGAGGGAGTCAGCTTCACGGACATGGGCTCAAATCGTTGTACAAGGAGGGGAAGCTGCTGGGAGGCTCCCACATAGCTCCCCTCGTAAGCTTAACCACTGCCTTAAATAGGCCTTGTTAAATGCCTGTGAGGCTCTGCCTTATCAGCCCATCTCGGTTTTTAATTTCCAAGCAGAGATGTGGAGCATTGATTTCCTTTAGCGTGCTCTGCCGTGCTTTGAAGAGCCTGGGGCTGGGAGTTGTGTTCCCAAGCAGCGTGCCTGAGGTCAGCCAGCTTCCCACCGTGCCTGGGATTACGGATCTAATCTCCAGGCAGCTTCACTGAAAGCTGCTTGGTTTGTTTGCTTAAGTGGGTTTAAAAGCTACCATCAAGAAATGTTTAAAAATAATGTTTACCATCTTGGAGATGATTTTCTCTCTGAGTATAAGCTTGCCTGACTGATACGTCAGGGTCAGTTTAGTGCAAGAGGCCAGGAACAAAAATAGCTGCCCAAATCCCTGTAGTGTGAGGGCTGGTCTCTGCTTTTTCAGCTGCCTTGTGGGGCTGCCCGCAAGGACAAGGCTGCTGTTGCTGCTCTCCTCAGTCTTGTCTGTGGCGTGAGTGCTTGCTGAAGGAGATTATGTGGGTGCTGTGACAGGTAGGATTTTGTTTTGGAGAGCCAAGGTTTGCTGTTAGCCAGGGACGGATATAGCTGATATGGATTTAGTGAGGAGCGAGTAGCCTCAGTGTCTTGTCTCAGCTCTGAGCCCTCCAGTCTGGGTCCACATCATATGATGGCACGTGTGTTTTTCACGTGTTTTTGCAGGGGGATATTTCTGATGTTCTCCTATAATAATTTTGTGGCCTTTGCTTTAATTTTTTTGCTCCTTGGCCCTGTGCAGACTACAGAGTCTACGCGGCTGGTGGGATGGGATCTGACCTGCGGCCGCACAACTACCTGCAACACTACGACATGCTCAAGGACATCTGGGTGTCGCTGGCAGCCATGCCCACACCCAGGTACGCTGCCACGTCCTTCCTGCGAGGCACCAAGATCTACGTGCTGGGTAAGAAGCAAGTCCTGCCTCCCCCTCCTTGGGCACTGCTGGGCAGCAGCTCCTTTGATCTGAGAAACTTCCCTGGAAGAGGCCTTGGGGAACGCACCTCTCCATCCATGCCTGCTATCGCATCCAGAAATACCGCGCTTGCAGCTGTAGGTTTTGAGTGGGGCTGGTGTTGGCTTTGCATTCACACCTCCGTTGCACCCTGTACCACCCCGGGAGCTCGTGGGTCTGGCAGCATCTCTGTGCCAGGCAAGTGACCTCCCTTGTCCCAGGCCCATCCAAGGCTGCTGATAGCTGAGGGTGCAGCTGGTCTTTGCTCAATTTGCAGATAAGAGCCCTTGGACTCGAGTAGTGAGTAAAAATACTTCTATGCGCTTTCTATCAACAAAGTACCATGCAGGGGTCTGCCCTTGGCAGAGGAGTGACCTGCCGTGGCTGGGGAACACTGGGCCAAGCCTCTTGCAGGGGACAATTTTCAGTAGTCTTGTGTTACAGCAAGAGAAACTGAGGCAGAGAAACGTTGCTGTTAGGTTGTGGCCAAATGGTGTATCAGGATGAAAATGCAGGAGTTTGCTCAAACCACCAGACAGCCCTGGCTTGCTTTAGGGGTTACCAGAAAATACTCTTTGATCTATTTTGCAGTTTGCTTGCTGCTGGCGAACAGTTTGCGGGCCTGGTAGCGAGCACAGGCTCTGCCTTCAAAGGCACGCTGAGCATCTGAGCTGAGAATAGCTGTATTCATCTGCATCTGATGGGTGGAAGGATAATACGCATCTTTGGCAGCGGTAGCAGCAGCTGCTCTGGCTCTCTTGCTCTGTCAGGAGCTCGGCAGCGGGGCCAGGGCTTGCTGGCTTGCACTAGCGCTGAACTCATCTGAATTGCAAAGGCTCCCTGAGCGCTGATCCCTGCTCTGCTGTGAATTTGTCTTGATTAAACCGGTGCATACTAAACACCTTCCTGCACTGCTGACCTGTCGCTGCCAGGGTGGAGGGAAGCGGAGGATGTCTTGCACTGAAAAATGAAGTGTTTTCATATCATGAACCTGTAGTTAAAGGAAAGGGAGAGCAAGGTTGAGAAGTTGCCTGACTCAGGAGAAGTTTCCAAGCCCTCATGCAGATGACTTGACACTTTGGGACATCACAGCAGCTGGCAGCTCACTTTCAGCCTGCCCTAGGAGGCTCCTCTGGTTCCTGCTGCTGTTGGCTTAGTGCTCTGAGCCAAGCTGACACTTTGCTTTCTATCCTTAGAGCACTTTCCAGTGCCTGGGGGGCTACAAGGAAGCTGGGGGGGGACTTTATACAAGGGCCGGTAGTGACAGGACAAGGGGTAACGGGTTTAAACGGAAAGAGGGAGATGGGACATCGGGAAGGAATTCTTCCCGCAGGGGGGGGGGACACTGGGACAGGTTGCCCAGAGAAGCTGTGGATGCCCCATCCCTGGAAGTGTCCAAGGCCAGGCTGGATGAGGCTTGGAGCAACCTGGGCTAGTGGAAGGTGTCCCTGCCCATGGTGGAGGAGGGGCTGGATGATCTTTAAGGTCCCTTCCCACCCAAACCATTCCATGATTCTATCTCCCTGCCCCAGGTGGAAGGCAGTCCAAGTACGCGATCAATGCCTTCGAGGTCTTTGACACAGAGACCAGGTCATGGACCAAGTTTCCCAACATCCCCAACAAAAGAGCCTTCTCCAGCTTTGTGCCCACGGAAGACAAACTCTTCAGTCTCGGGGGGCTGCGGCAAGGAAGGCTCTACCGGCAGCCCAAGTTCATGAGGACCGTGGACATGTTCGACATGGAACAAGGTGAGGGCTGTCCCAGCTCTGTCCTTCTCGAGGAGCAGGGTGGGTGGCATGCCAGGCTGTGCTCTGGGGCTTTGCTGTCCCTGCAGAGCTCTCGTCTGCTGAGTCCTGAGGCTGCTGCTGCCTTGAGCCCAGCCTAGAGGAAGGCCTGCAGCCAAGATTAACAAGTCAGGGCAACGGGGGGGAAGACCATGCTCCTGAGGCAGCTGGGTTCAACAGCTCCCACCTGACACGGTGGTGAGGAAGCTGACCCCGTGTCAAGGGGTTTTATTCCCACCAGGTGCAGCAGCAAAACTACACTCCTACAAGCAAGTAGGAGGTCAGAGGGGCAGATGGTTTCCCAAGAGGGGGTGCTCCTGTGATACCTAGTCTGTCCTGTTCATCCCAGGTGGCTGGATGAAGATGGAGCGCTCCTTCTATCTGAAGAAAAGGCGAGCAGACTTCGTGGCTGGCTACCTGAAAGGCAGAGTCGTCGTGGCTGGGGGACTAGGTGAGGTGCTGGGGACAGTAACTCATTAAAAACAGGTGTGAGTTGTGTTATCATTACAGAGAGGAGAGATCCTGGCCCTGGCTGGCCTGAGGGAGCAGGGAAAATGACTGCATAAGGGGATGAGTTCCAGAGCACTGACAATATGCCGGAGCAGATGGGATGCTTGCTGTTGCTTCCCAGGTGACTCAGTGTCTCGCTTTGTTCTTCCAGGAAACCAGCCAACTGTCCTGGAGTCCGCAGAGGCCTTCCACCCTGAGAAGAACAAGTGGGAGAGCCTGCCCCCCATGCCCACCCCACGCTGTGCCTGCTCCAGCATCGTGGTCCGGAACTGCCTTCTGGCCGTCGGCGGGGTGAGCCAGGGCCTGAGCAGTGCCGTGGAGGCTCTGTGCCTCTCTGATTCCTAGCTGGCTCCTGCCTGGCAGAAGACCCTCCCTCCCGTAGTGGTGGTGCTGGTGCTGGGAGCTCCCGGCAGCGCTGAGGCTGGGTGAGCACCGCCGACGCTGCCCTGGGAGCCTGGCAGCTCAGCTCTGCCTGCCGGTGGCTAAACCCAGCCCTGCTCTGGAGCTGTGGCCAGCAGGAGCCTGCAGCCAGGGCTGCTTTCCTCTCCCTTCTGGGTGCTCCCGTTCCGGCCCCATGGAGGGAAGAAGTGCTTTGGCCAACAGTCCCCTCCAGTCACCTTCAGAGCTCTGTGGGGAATTCCAGGTGAAGGAACTGCTTGCAGAGCTGGTGTGCCATGTCTCCTGCTATCAGGAAGGACTCTGGAGATCAGGGAACGGGTGAGCATCTCCGTGCTGCCATCCTCACCCACTACCAAAGGCGACGGGCTTGGAGGTGTTAGGGGTATCCATGCAGGTCAGTGGTGGTTCAGGGAGAGCTGACATGATGTTGCCCTCTTCCAGCATCCTGAGATCGATACGTGCTTCCCTGCACGGATCCCCTTGGCTTGCAACAAGGGAACCTCCTGACCTGCAGCCAGATTCAGGGGATCAATTTTCTGCCTTCGTAGCAAGGCTTTTCCTGCAAACCTGTAGCATTTGACTGTCACTTTGCCAGGAGCTGGAGCAAGGGACTGCCAATGCTCCTAGGAGGGATGAATGCCCAAAGGACTCTTTCTGCTAGAGGGAAGACCTTGGTTTTGGCACTGGACTAACACACATACTGCCGTTGCTGGGTTTCATGCAGAGATGGCCTCAACCTACAATGTCCCAACCTGGTTTTTAGCTCCTTTAATGATCTGGGATCTTCTGTTCAGCCCTGGGAGAAAGAAACAAAACTGAGCCTTGCCCCTGGTCCGGGAGCACCCTCTGCCTGGGGCCAGGCCGTGGCTTTGGCAATGTCTTTGCCGGCAGCGAAGCAAGAAGACCCCAGCCATCACCTCCACTTTGGTTTCGTTCCTCCCAGGTGGTTTGCGGGAAGGCTGTCCGAACCACCACGCTGCAATTAGAGCTTGTAGCAGTCGCACCATTAAAAGCTGTCTTGGGAAAAGCCCTTGGAGAAGCCCGGTCTGTGCTATGGGCTGTGTGACCGGTGATTCATGTCAGCAAA
>NW_010257442.1:0-5755 GCF_000690775.1 Eurypyga helias
CCCCCCCCTCCCTCCCTCCGGCCCCAACACCCTTCGTTCTTGCTAATGAGCAAGCAATTTCTTCTTCATAGACCCAGGAACATTCCCACAGAGGGCTTACTTGCTGTGGAATAGAGGGGCTTTGTCCTTTGTCTAAATTCAGCATTATTAAAAGTATGCCAAACAGCTGCAACAACAGTTTCAACTGAACTGTCCTCCCAGCTACTGAAGCTCTGCAATTCTTTTTGAATCTTACATTAAAATCTCTCTATCCACCTTATCTCTCTGGTTTCCTTCACCGTCTCCTCCAACTGTGAGAAATGCTACAGAACAAGTACCTATACAGAACGATATGCAAATTAAGTGCACAATGTTTTACACTCTAACTGTGCTAACAAATACTTCTAGGGATTCTGGTAAGAGTCAGGCCACCCTGCCACAGCCACCAATGCTTTAAACACTTTCCTTAATGCCCTTGTGCATCAGACATCCATTTCGTTTCCTTCCAAATGCCTCCTGAAACACCAGTTCCTGTGCAGAACCCACCCACGCTTATTAGAAATGCCACTGGTCCATGAGAAAAGAAAACCTTTTGAAATCCCAAGGCAGATTCTGCTCTCTGCACCACTCAGCTACTTACTCTGTACCACTACCTGAAATAAGATTTACAGCTGCTGAAACACGCAAGTCATTTTAGTTATATGCTGGAGTAAGTTTCTTGCAGGTCACCTTTGTTACTACGGTAGGAAGAATGCCAAGTGCTCTCCCCACACTTAACGATGCTACTAAATCAACGGTAGCACCAGAGGATATTTATTATACAGAAAGAAATGGCAGTGCTTTTTCTTATTTTTAGCTAATGATTGTTCTACAGTATGAACAAACTAAGCCTGTGTTTCGTGGATGGAGATGATGTGAGGTGTTCCTTTTTTAAATAGCAAAAAAAGGGCATTTTCCTTCTTGTTTACTCAACAATCTCAAAGAGCACTACACACAGAAAGTAAATAGTCCATTGCAACAGCTACAGCCTTTTCACAGATCAGCCCAGAAAAGAAAATGATTGAATTAGGAGCAATAATGGCTCCTTTTTTGCAAGTGAAAGAAAGCAAATATTATTTGGATGAGGTCCAAGCAAAGCTTTCCCAGCACAGGCTACTTTATTTGAGATATAAAGACCTTGGGGGGGGGACGGGAAATCCAGCCAGCTACCGCTTGTGAAGTTTGCCACCTAGTGAGGAAAGCAAGGAACAGCAAAGACAGAAAAACGGGGAAAAAAAATTAAAAATGGTGGTGGAGCTCTCATGTAATACAGCCATATGTGGTCTTGGAATCTATGGCCATACAGGCTTCTGGACACCTCTGAACAGCTGCCAAGGGATCGATTAAAACCCAGAAATACTTATCGTCCTTCATACACCAAGCCTTAGAGACAGGGTTTTATCATGAATCTGTTCCAGATTTTGCTTTACAAACCTAGAAATTGCTGGGGAAAAGAAACACTCCCAGCTCCTGCAGGGAACCTAAAATTTCATAGATATCCCGGGTTTTGAGATGTCCTAAGTCATAAACTGCTAGGTAATAAAAAGTCACACTGTATCCACTTCTAAAATTGTATCAGTAATTTTTATTCATCTCCAAGACCTGTAAGAAGTACTGTTAAAAGTGAAGAGTCTGTCTTTACAATAGGAGGCCTGTGAGAAATGCTACCTGTTAAAGCTTAGAAATATATGTTATGATTTATAAAACTTTTCAGTGTGGTTTTGTGTGAAATACATGGCATGTACACAGCCCCAGAGCAAGGTGTAGTGTCCTACACGGGCCATGGAGGCATCATTGACTATGAAAGGATTGCTCTCATTTCAAGTTCATGTAAGTAAAATATGTATAGAACCGAAAATGTTAGCAAAACTTTTAATGGAGCAACAACAAAAACAACAAAAAAAGACCAACCAACCAAAACAAAACAAGAAAAAAACCCACCCAGAATGTAACAGCTCCAAAAGACTTAGAGCCCAGCCTTGTGCTCTGGTCACCAGGGTATAAGCCTCATCACAATAATACTCCCTGTCTGCAGATGAGGCGGCTGCTTGGCACAGCAGACAGCAACAGCTCCACAGCGGAGCTCATTGCCCTCCCTTTGGAGCAGAAACCATCAGGCCTGGCTGCTCCCAGGTGGGCTCCCGTTTGAATCCGGAAAGCCGAAGGACCACCAGGGCTAACAGGGACCTCTTGCACCAAACCCCGCAGTGGATGAGCACCTCTGCCTGAGCACACAGCGGTGACCCCATAGTCATCCGCAGGGAGGGATGCTCAGGTTCCGTAGCCAGCTGTGCTCCCCTCTGGCAATAAACCTCTCTGTCTTAGTGCCTGTGCGCCAGCTACGGAGCAGGCGCTAACAGAGGAGAAAAAGTGTTCTCCAAGCAGCCAGAAATTCATAATTCCAAGGTTGACACTGTTACGTGAAACTATACCTAAGTGGAATAATTACTCATTTATTTTAAATAGATGCATATTTATATGTACATATGTATCTGCATGAATGTATACAACACAACAACTAATACCACATAAATAAACATTAATATAGAGATGTACGTTAAATATATGTCCAACAAAGAGGCTGAACAATGACCCAAATTCTGGGTACTGTCATCCAAAAACATAACCCCTGACAGAAATGGTTCTGCAGACTGTCATGCCCACACGTACATATACAGATATATTACACAGACAGAAAATCCAGCCCTGCCTGACATAACCTAAAACCCAGAAATATGTCTTGGGAATACATCACGGTTGCTATTGCAAGGCACTGAGAACGGCACACGCTACGCTGCCCGAGTGGCTGCATGCACGATGTATTTTCAGCTCTGTGCAAAGGCATAGTCCGTGACGCGCAGAGCTGATGTCCACTGCTGTGTCAGCGCTTTCAGAGTCCCCACCCTGTGCTCGTCAAAGCTGAGCAGAGCCCACGGGGCCAGCAGTGAAGGGCGCCATGCAGATCCCGCACACGAGAGGCTGGTGTGCTCCACTTCCCAGAGCAGCCGTGGGAGACTGCCGTCGCTGCTCTTCCAGCACACAGGTTGGGTGAGAACAACTGGCTGAGTGAGTGGCTTCCTTTCAGGAGGTAAACTGAATCCCCTGCGGAGATCATAGAATCACAGGATGGTTTGGGTTGGAAGGGACCTTAAAGACCATCTAGTTCCAACCCCCCTGCTATGGGCAGGGACACCTTCCACTAGACCAGGTTGCTCAAAGCCTCATCCAGCCTGGCCTTGAACACTTCCAGGGATGGGGCATCCACAGCTTCTCTGGGCAACCTGTTCCAGTGCCTCACCACCCTCTCCGTGAAGAATTTCTTCCTGATACCCAATCTAAACCCATTACCCCTTGTCCTGTCACTACAGGCCCTTGTAAAAAGTCCTCTCCCAGCTTCCATGTAGCCCCTTCAGAAGGCTGCAATAAGGTCTCCCCGGAGCCTTCTCTTCTCCAGGCTGAACAAGCCCAGCTCTCTCAGTCTGTCCCCATAGCAGAGGTGCTCCAGTCCTCTGAGCATCTTCGTGGCCTCCTCTGGTCAACCAAATTGCAATGCTACAGCCAAGCTAATACACTAATTTTATGCTGTGATTAACAGAGCAGAGGCTCCTAGCAAACTGGACCTGAGAAAATCCTATTATGTTGGCACCTAATCTAATAGCGATGACTTTTAAAATTGTCAATGCAAGGTAATCAAGTAAATTTGTACACCCTACACTTCTTCGGCTTTCTTCCTGGTGGGCTGAATTAAGTTAGGGGAAAACATTTTGTTTATAAAGTGCTTTAGCAAACCTCGTTTACAATTGGAAGTAATTTGCCTCAGAATGTCCAGTAAAATCAGCTGCACACCCATCTGGTCCTGGTGATTTATTATCTAATATTTCTTGCAGGTCTTCTTTATTTCTTCCACATCACACAGTTCTGTTAACTCTCTTGGCTCTTGTGCAAGGTAGCAGGCGCAGAAAGCCACTGGCAATCAGGAGATGTCACAGCCTCTTTGGGTTCTCCTACACTCCCCTCTGCAGTCACAGCCTGCATGGCTATTGTCTCAGTAGCCCCTGTTTTACATTCCTTTCTCATTCTGGGCACCTACCTGGAATCCCTTGGTAGGAAAATGACAGATTTTCCAAGTTCTGCAACACTTGCTTTCTCTCCTGTAGGTGGAGCAGGACATCAATGCATCACAACCCTAAGCCCTGTCCTGGCATCAGGCTGGGTGTCTATGTGCCCACCTCATTTCTGCTCCTCTCTGCCCCAAAACAGGCACAGACCCCACGTGTGAACTGCCTGAGAGCCACACGAGCAGGGCACAAGACTGTCTGAGAAGTCTGAAAACAATTCATCTTCATCTGTCTCAACCACCCTCTCTCATGTAATTCCAGATACATCGTTACCCTCCACACCCTAGATGTCCAAAGAAGTTTGTCCAGCCCCATACAGCATCTCTGTGCTTTGGATGTGCCAGACACGGTGCCTACAGGGCTACAGACCTCCATGTCAATACCTCTCAGCTGGTATTTTGTCTGTCCCCACCGGCATGTCCTTGAGTGTCTGCAGCCAACAAAGCATGACCAGTTTACAGCTGTGGAGCCACGAACCCACAACACCGGTTTTTAGAGATGTTTCATCTTGGAGATACTGATAGGATTTTTATTATGTCGTATTACGTCTCCAGATCATGGTTTCAGCTTTGAGGCTGCTATTTCCTTTGCGAATACCGTTTCTCTTTAACCTGCAGCCACTTGCATTTAGTCCTCCAACACCTTCTCCAACCACCAGAACACTCTCCTCAATAACACGGCACACGTTTCTCAGCTTCTGCTAATCGTGTTAGGGCTACAGGGCTCATACCCTGAGAAATAACTCCTACAGCATCTTGCACTCCCGATTTCAATCAGCTCCTGTAAAGCACAACCCCTTTTTTCTCTGCTATTTCAGAGTCCTTCTTTGTTGTTTGTGTTGATAAGGGTGAGGATAGCTCCTGGCAGCCACTGCCCCCCCTGGGGAGCAGACTCTTTCAATGATCTGGTCGTGTAAGTTGTTTACTTGGGATGAGATAAGGATGGTAGAGGGGATGAAAAAGCAAACATGATCGGTGTTATTCCAGCATCCCTGCCCAGGGGCTGCTGCCTGGTCACTGCAGTTTGGGACAGCACAATAAGCCTGCAGCTTCTGCCATACTCATGTCGACCTTGCCTCTGCCATGGTCGGAACACTGGAGTGTTTTCCATGGCATTGGTGAGGGAGCCTGGGCAGCCTCCTCCCAGACCTGGCAGGGGACCAGCTGCTGGGTACCTCCCAGTGCCGTCTCTTCCCAGCTCCCTGTAGCTGAAGCATCACTGGCAGCTGTTCCAGGAGCTTAATTCAGATTTTGTCTGACTGAAAGCTGTCCTAAAAGCCCTCTGGATCACAACGCTTCCTTCCTTTTAGATAGGTATTTTTCATGTGTTTCATTCTCTCTGACCAATAATGATACACCACTTTTATAAAACTTAAAATAAAGGATTTAACCGATATTTTAAGTTGCCTTCCCACTTCTAACCTTTGGTAAGGATGCAGCCATCCACAACGCATTGGCAGGAGGCAAATCAATCTCCCTCACCCCCAGTTTCTTTCTGGTGTCTGGTTGGATGACGGAGCAGTTTCAAGACTAAGATCAAGCCTAGTTACTAACCAGCCCGATTTCAACACCTGCATCTCTCACTGAAAAAGTGCTAGCTGACCCACAAGTCCTACCAGG
>NW_010257442.1:5786-37051 GCF_000690775.1 Eurypyga helias
TCTCACATGTTAAAGATAATACTCACCATGCAGTTTTTTTAAGTAGGAGATTACATCATCTACCCTGTTTAATTTCCCTGTTCATGCCTGCCTGCAACAAGTTAAGAGGTCTGGAAATCTATGAAAGAGGCTCAAGGCTCTGTTTTTGCACACACAGCCTGTGTGCTAATTAATTTGACATGAATGGCAGTAAATATCCCCGTCACGACCAGCTCCATCTGCAAAGCTTGAGCAGGGAACAGAGGGAAGGGACATTGTGACCTTGCTGGTCTGGGCCACTCTTTAGGGCTGGGAGACCCTCAGGCTCTGCTGCTGGGTTTCCCTGTGTGGACACAGAGGTGGAGGATGGTGACTGGGTTATTCTCACTTGCTGAGATTTTAAAAAATGGCCCACATTTAACAGTAAAGCTGGCTTTCTCTGCTGGCCCCCTGGCCGGTCCTGGCCATCCTTTATCTCTTGCTCTGCAGCTGAACAGGCTCACAATGCCATTTTTGCGACTGCTGTCTCAGCCTAAACGCTCCACATGCAAGAGAGATGGATAATGCGATGCCTACTGGCAGAACACCTTGCTCCCAGTCAGGTGCCAACGCTGCAGTTCCAGCCTGGAAAGACTGCAGGCCTGGGATGCTCTACCTAGAGAAAAGCCTCATCACAGAAAACGCTTGGGTCGCTCCTCCACGTCCCCAGTTCCCACAGTGAGCTCCCAGGCTAGCAGACGTGACTGCGATTGCCCAGCTTCAGGAAGGCTCGCTCCACACTCCCTGTGTGCAGCATCCCACCTGACAGACCAAGCCTGAAGTCTGGTGAGCCTGAGGTCGCACGCGGAAGTGGGTCTGTGAAAGAGAACACCGGGTTCTCAGGTCCTTTAACAGGGGCATATTGTAGTGTTTGGCATCTTCTTTGTTTTCTCACCTGTTCCTGCTCATGCATGTCTCCCTGCCCCTAACCAGGGCCACTTCCACACACAGCCCCTGCGGAGGGAATGTGAACCCATGGCAGGCAACTCTTGAGTGCCCAAGATGTTGGCTGCCCCTCTTGCTGTCCACAGTACCTTTGGTCCTTCTGCCTGCAACAGAGCCCTCTCCCCTGCACTGCCAGTTTCTGGGCCATATGTACACCATCTGCTCCCTTTGTTTACCTAGCAGAGGAAGGGGGCTGTGCAGAAACCAGCTGATTTGGGCTTGAGCCTTCATGGAGTCAAGAGAAGAGAGAGAAGACCGGTTGGAGCGAGTCCAGAGGAGGTCACAAAGATGCTCAGAGGGCTGGAGCACCTCTGCTATGGGGACAGGCTGGGAGAGTTGGGCTTGTTCAGCCTGGAGAAGAGAAGGCTCCGGGGAGACCTTATTGCAGCCTTCCAGTACCTGAAGGGGCTACAAGGAAGCTGGGGGGGGACTTTTTACAAGGGCCTGTAGTGACAGGACAAGGGGTAATGGGTTTAAATTGAAAGCAGATTTAGATTGGACATCAGGAATAAATTCTTCCCGGAGAGGGTGGTGAGGCACTGGAACAGGTTGCCCAGAGAAGCTGTGGATGCCCCATCCCTGGATGTCTTCAAGGCCAGGCTGGATGAGGCTTTGAGCAACCTGGTCTAGTGCAAGGTGTCCCTGCCCATGGCAGGGGGGTTGGAACTAGGTGGTCTTTAAGGTCCCTTCCAACCCAAAACATTCTGTGATTCTGTGATAACTGGGTCTTGCTGAGGTTAGGCAAAGCATGCCGAGGAGGGTGAAGGAAAGCATCACTGAGCAGGACCAGCACCCACCACCATCACTCACAGCTTTTCCCTTTCAGATAGGAACTCTGGGATGGTCCAGACAGCATCACACCAAAAAGGAGAGCAAAGTTTACTAGCGATGACAGAGGGGCCACTTGTTTGCTACAGGGGTTGGAAAAGCTGCCTACAGAATAACATGGTTTTCATATCTGCTCTTAAACAAATCATATGACGAAAAGTAAAGAAAATACGAATATTAAAGAACAAAGAAGGTGTAGCGAAAAGCAAGAAAATGTGAAATTCTCTGGAATCCTAAGACCCTGGCTGACAAACAGGTGCCATCTTAAAAAAAAAATGCAAAAATCTTAAATGCAGCCTAATAGAATTGGAAATCTTGGTTAAAAAAACTAAAAGCCAAATCTGAGGTGACATGAAAAGCTGCATTGAAAGGCTCATTCAGCAGATGACTAGACTGGGGAAATCATTAACAAGAAATGCTTTTTATCCCAATGCTAGGTATCATTACAGGCCTGAAATCACACAGAGGATATCTTAGGTGCTTAAAGGACAAACACTTCCCTAAGCAAGTCTTACAGATCGAAGCTAAAAGTCCACTCAAATATGCATTTCAATAAATTTTCTTAAATCAAAGTTTTGTTAATATCCAGGGGAATATTAAGGAAGGAGCAGGAAGGAAGGGGAAGAGGGATAGAAATACAACAGAAGGAATAGGGTTTTTTTCCCTTAACTAAAAAAACCACCACCCTTTTCCTAGTTGAAGCTGCATTTTGTGTTACCTTTCTTTTAGTTCTGCAGATTCACCGATGCTTGTACTCCCAGCACCTCACGCTACTGCTTTGTACTGCTGGGATGGGACAGAGCAGCGAGGAGCCTGTGTGAGCTGAGTGCTGTCAGCTTCCCTCACGAGAGCAGGGCACAGCCTGTTCCCAGGTGTCCAGCCTCTAGCTTTTGAAATTGTGTTCTTCTCACCTAACACTCTACAATGGCATTGTAACTTCCTAAAATGTAGCTACTAACTGTGCAAGCTACTAACAGCATGAACTGAAAGGAAGTAATACAGCTTAAAGCGTCTGAATTCCCAAAACATTAGCAACAAAAATTTCATGCTGCAACAAAACAATCTATTTTCTTCCAAACAAAATAAGGATTTCAATGCCCTTCCATCTGTTTTTCTTCAAAAGCTTATCCTTTCCCAAACCAGCCACTTACTAAGAGATTGAACAGATCTTTCCAAAAGCCTTAAGCATAAACAAACTTGAGGTCAGATAATCAGTTACTGTTCGATTGCCATCTGGTTTTGTATCATAAAGCATCTTCCTGATTATTCTCCAACACCCAGAAACTGCTGTTTCAGGTGGCTGTGGCTTCATATTTCTAAACTGGAGTTGTCCTACAAGGCCTTCTGAACATCTGAGAAGACAGATTCATCCAGACCCTGTAACAGAAAGGTTCATAGTCCCTTCACCACTCACAGAAGCACTGCATGAAGTGGAGACTTTGATGAGAAAATACTTACGCTTCTTGAAGTACCACTAGCTTTTTATGCCTTAAAAATTTCAGCCTTTTCTGGGTTAAACTGCTTCTGATGCCACTGGTTTCTGGCTCTCCTGGCAGCCAAATTTTCCAGAAAAATTGGAGAGATGTTGGGTTTTTGCTTTGGTTTGGTGTTGGTTTTTTGTTTTTTTTTTAACACTGCTATTTGAGCTAGATTGATCTAAACAAGATTTTGTTGATGGACCATTGTTTGCTAGAGCCTCAGGTACACGGTGGCATCCAACACAAGGCCCCTCAAAAATGTCAGCATGGTGCGAGAAGTTGGGAAGAAAAAAACACTCCAAGAAACGCTGCTAAATGCCCCAGATGGTGCCGCTGCAGCACTGGAAACTTCTGGGTTCTTCACAAGATGTTGCAAGATACCTCTAAAGCCCCTTCAGTAATGTAAACCACGCAAGCGTTTCACAGTGCTGCAGCAGCAGCTGGCCACAGGAGAGCCATTAGTGGGGTCAGATGGGTCACAAGCAGCACACTGGACTCTCTGTGGACACAGTGGGTGGATAATGGTGGATCATTTGGCATTTAAAGTAAGAGTTACAATGCAAAGACTTGCTTGTGAAATCCTGCAGGGTTACTGCCCCAAGCTGCTGCCACACAAGTTGGGTAGCAGCTGCCAGTACTTAGGTATCACAGAATCACAGAATGGTTTGGGTTGGAAGGGACCTTGAAGACCGTGTAGTTCCAACCCCCCTGCCATGGGCAGGGACACCTTCCACTAGACCAGGTTGCTCAAAGCCTCATCCAGCCTGGCCTTGAACACTTCCAGGGATGGGGCATCCACAGCTTCTCTGGGCAACCTGTTCCAGTGCCTCACCACCCTCTCTGGGAAGAACCTCTTCCTCATTGTGAATCTAAATCTCCCCACTGTCAGTTTAAAACCATTGCCCCTTGTCCTGTCACTACAGGCCTTTGTGAAAAGTCCCCTCCCAGCTTCCTTGTAGGCCCCTTCAGGCACTGGAAAGCTACTGAAATGAAATCCAACTTCAGACTTTTAAGATTTTGCTTGAAGGTCCTACTGTCTCTCCCCAGAAATAATCCTCTATAATGTACTTCTTCAGATCTTGTGACTGAGAGTTTAAAACTGTTCATGACAGTCTAACAAATTTAACCATTACTAAAAATCTTCACCTACTGGCAGAGCTGTCAGATCCGTGCTACAAAAACAATCTCATAATTCAAGAAGTTTCAGACGAAAGAGCTAGACTTCTCACATTTATACCACAAGCTACAATCAAACCTTAGAAGAGGATGAGATGAATTTGCATACAGCACGTTCTTCACAAAAACCTTCAAATTCACTAGGCAGTGTGTTACTGCAACGCATCCAGATTTCCTCTTGCCAGGATTACTAGCCAATACCATGGCTCTCTCCAAGGATACCTCTCTTCAGGGATACGTGTGTGTTTTTTGATGGGGTTTTTGGGGGTTTTTTGTTTGGTTGGTTGGTTGGTTTTTACAATTGCACTGCATTTTAAGATACTTCTCAGGAGGGGGCAGAGATTATGCTCCAAACAACTAAAGAATTGCACAGAAAAAAAATTTAATATGATTTTTCACATTGCCTATCACGTGGCAATTAGCTGCACTAGCACTTTTTAGTCTGCACCGTACCAGTATTTCAAGCGATCTTGCAATATAAGACTCTCACATGGCCACTGCACTACTACATCTCATTTTGATAGTGACGGTTGCTACATAAATTGATCCATTGAATTCATCCCACAGGCTCTCTTCCTTGAAAGAAGTGTGTACATTACTATGTAGACAATTACTCGCTGGGTTAGAAGTGTATTTCAGAAGTTGAAATTCAGTTAAATTACCTCATACCACAAACTGACTAAAGATACATGAGCTTTCATCAAATGAATAGCAATGAAGAATGGCATTTTCTCACTCACTTCTGAAATTCTGTAATATTCCTACTCATTCTAGGGTCCCTGGTGCAAAGTTACCTCTGCTTTGGTTTGATAGTTTGGGTTTGGTTGGTTTTTTTCTTTCCTTTTTTTAAATATACACCTAAAATAGGTAGCACAGATGACACCTTTCCACCCATCATAACTGTTTTACCCACTGCAAAGAACAAATTACTTTATATGGACAGAACTGGAAAGGAAGACCCCCAGCTGCCCACTCCCCCAGCACACACATGCTGGTCAAACATAGATTTATCAGGCAAAGTAGAAAGAAAAGCTCGTGGTCTGCCTTCCTCTCCACCCCCTTCTCCCCGTCTAGAGGAACTAAGCAGGTCCCCCCACAGACTTCCTCATCCCTGCCAGGTTCTGTCTTGGCAGAGCAGTGCAAGGCATTTGGGGAATCTGAATGGTGAAGAGATCAGTTAGCTTGATGTAGTAGTTGGACAGTAACAATTATTGCAATTACATTTATATGGTTTTATTGTCAGAAACACCCAGAGATGTTGTTCCCCCTCTCAGTGTTTCACTGGTGGTTTAAAATCGAGGAACCTAGTTTGAAAGTCATCTAGGTCACAGTAGGCATGTCTGCACAAGCAGCTCTCATGTAGTCAACTGGTAAAATACAAACATCTCCATAAAAAGACTTGGAGCTCTTTCTCAGTGGCGTAGGGAAGGCATCCTGGTCTCCCAAAACTACGACTACCTGCCCAAGCCAGGAAACAACAAGGGATTAAAACTCCTCCTTAGCCTGCAGAATTGTCAGTCTCTTCGGCTGGACTGTGTTGGTAAACCCCCTCGAAGTGCCAGACAATCACCTCCAAAACGGTAGCACACGTTTTTGGATAGAAACGTTTTATTGCATAGTGAAAAATACACTTGCTGTAGTCGTATTACCTTCTGTGTCAACCCCACCCCCCAGTCCACAGGAGAACAGCTTCAAAACTAAGTGCAATGGTCTACAAACGTTACAGATTTCACAGGAATTTCAACAGTCAGAGCTTATAGGACCACTGACAGAACACTAGCTGAAAGAGCTGTTCAAAAATTTGGAAAAGACTATTTTATTAGCATTCTGAAAAAAAGCTGTACTCTAATCAACCCATTTCTAGCTTTTTCTACTAGGATGATGTGCTCTATCCTCTTTATCCACTACTCAGTTGTTGCTGCTATTAATTCACTACCTGATTTCTGTATTTTTATCCCCTCAGAATGAGAGGGGGTAATGAACTGTGCTACAGTGGCGAACAGACAGCTGCTATGGAGACTCTATAAATGCTGTTCTAAGAACAAGTCAGCAATTCAAAAAGATAAAAGCAAACTTTCTCAATTTACCTTGTGAAAAACCTAAAACCAGTAAGTGTTTAAGATCTGGCACTACAAACCTGCCACAACTTTGTATGTTCTTTTAGATGTGTTACCCTAATAATTAGGCATTAGGCATTAGTCATAGTTCTGCAATATTTTGACACAGGCACAGAATCCTGTTTGGGCCATAGGGATGAGACAGTCTTTGTAGGGGAACTCAAAACGCCCTTTCCCTGGAATTTTCAGCAGAGCAACTGTCTAGACTTGAGGAGTTGGAAGGGTTTGAAGGCTTCAAAATAACTATTCTATATCAACTTTGGTTTACAGTTTGTGCATTGCTTCTTTGAATACAGTCCCTGCAAGAGCAGAATTCACTTTCCATAGACCCCTCAGGAGCACAGCTCCGTCTCCCTAATTTGGCCTGATGGGAGGTCTATCCTCACCAGCTGTTTCCCTAAGCAGAAAACAGTGTTTTGTCCTGCATTCCGTCTGGATCATGCTGCCTCCTTTTAGCCAGCGATTACCCTGCACTGTAGTTTTTCTTACTTACCACTTTTCTATCACAATCCTATTTGCTTTATCCTTTTGCATTATTCTGCTTGGTCTAGTGTGGCATCAGTGGTTTGGGTCCTATGGAAATCCCCACCCAATATATCCCTATTTCTACCCCACTCTTATCATTTACACCCAGATCTCTCCTGCATTTTCCCCCAACCCTTTCCTAATGGCTATCCTCTTTCCCATCTGCATGGGGGAAACTGCTGCAGCTCGCAAAGAAAGCCGGTATCCTGTTTCTGCACTATTCCAGGGAAGCACAGAGCAGGGGTGCTAACTACAGACACAGATTTTTCTGTATCTATGTTTTTCTGCTACTGATTTCAGGCAGCCAGGCAAGAATAGGATTCCAATACAGCTGTCCTAGGCAAGTAAGGAAAATTTCAAGAAAGGGAAATAAAAGCAAAGTGTTTGGCTCTGTTTTTCCTTTTTGCCAGAAGTGTCCTAAAGGAAAACGGCCGCCGCCCAACTTCTCACTGTTCCAAGTGTGTTTCACACACCAAAAACACTGAGTATATAACAGTTTTCAAAGTCCAGCCAGACAAAACTTCCAGATGACATGCTGGAGAGCATTCAGGATGGTAGACCTAATCTCATTGAGGTGCACAGGTAAGATTCCTGAAGTTAAGGAAACTTGCTTCTATCAGAAAGTCGGAGTTAATTTTCCTTTTTTGTCCTGCCAATGTCAGTCAATAAAGTTTAAATTCAGTTTTGCCGTGGACCCAAACCCAACTGGTATCTCTGTTGCAACGTACTATTTAGGTAGCATATGAAAAAAATAACCAAACAAACCAAACCAAACAAACAAAAAGCAATTTTAATACAAGTTAACTGAAAGAGACAGAAAATGGAACATTCACAATGTAAGGTCCACAAACTTACCAAGTGGCACTGAAGACTATCATCTGGAACTGTTCAGACAAGAAAAGGTATAATTTGATTTTAATCAGATTGCATGACTCCAGAAATCCTAGAGGTGTCAATGCAGTGACACGTAACCGGAATGTGAAGCTAGCTTACTTGGCTCATCTTCAGATTTCCTTAAAAGAGGGTGACTTGTTCAACAAGCAGAACGGTTACTACTCGACATCATACAGTATTCAAATTGCAGATTCTAATTTCCAGGCAATGTTTGTTTATTTTCTTCTGCTTAAACTATTCAAATCTTAGTGTGAGGAAAAACAGCCACAGCATATTCTGTAAGTGCTTTCATATTCACTAGATGCTAAAACATACGGATCATCCTCGGCCTCCAGAGTATACTGCTTCCTCTTTAACTGTTCATCTCCTACCGAGACCTTAAACTCCCCACAACGCATTCCACTTTCAGCCCTCTTCCTTTTCTTTCAGGTCACAAGAATCTGATTTAAAGCAGCTACTGCTTCAAAGGTTCACCATGCAACAAACACAATGATTACTGTATTATCTGCATGATTGACTGGAATAAATTAAATAAATTGCAGCTACAGACTATGGACAGTCTAGTAAAATTCATGTAAAATATAGGATGAGCACTTTCCCTTTAGGTTGTGACAACAATCTTTAACTGTATTTGTATTATACACAAAACAAGTGTAAACTTTTCTTTCAATCTGTCTTCCATCCAAGCGTGTAAAACAACGAATAGTAAGTGAAAAAACATCTAACATTTTCTCACTGTCAACAATGTTGGGGAGTTTTGAATGTTCCTACTAAAACTGAATGCAAATTGATGTGAAGCAATTATATTGACGTGACTGTGGAATTTGGAAAGGAAATTAAGGCAAGCATCTTGTCAAAGTCGGGCTTGAGCATACACATTCTAAACCCTACAAAATCCACAGCCAGATTCCTCTGTAGGACATCGTTCAAGTAGATTCATCAACACAGGCAATACAGAACCTCTCTTGAAAGAGAGATAAATAATCTAACCGAGGTGGGTTGGATATCTTGGATGGAAGTTTCATACCTGTACCTCTGCATATTTAGACACTGTGTTCTGCCTGGACAGCTCTATCCCCTTCATTAAAACTGTATTAAAAGTAAAAACATACTTCAATTCATACTGCCCTCTTTTCGACATCAAGTCTAATTCTGAAGATCTCCTAATGCTCTGAAACAAGTTAAGCGTAACATAAGCTATATAAGTAGCATTAACCTAATTTTACATATCCCTCCACTCTGATTTTAGATACTGAAGTAAGAGCAGGTCATTTAAGCATCTCAAAAAGCGTTATTTTAATATAGTCTTGCATCGATTTTTCAGTAAGCATATCAAGCTTTGAGAACCACGTTTACATGCTCGAGCATGTAACGAGATTAACCTCCCAAGTGGGATGTCAGTAACGCCTCAACAGTTTTCCCACACAGCGGCATGCCATCGACACCGAGTATTCCTCATCCTATTGCTTCAGATGAGCTGAAGGGCTCACCTTGGATGTTCTGACTACAACTGTGATGGTACAAAAGCACGTCACAGGCAACAGACATCTCCTACTGATAATGCATTTGAGGAATTTATCTCTTTAAGCGAGTGGCTAAGTTTAGGGAGGTATTCTTAACTGTGATTTCTAGCTGGCATGTGCTTCCCCACAGACTGGAACGGCATGCTAACACTTCTACAGAAAGGAGCACATGTAACTCTGCATCCATTAAATGCTGAATTTGGTAGGCTAACCATAATGAACAATATGCTCTGTAAATTACAAGACCAGATTACAAAAAAAAACAAACCTAAAACACAAACAACAAAAACCACACACATCCAAAGTGAGCTAAGGTCCCCGTACCACTGATGCCCCTCCCTCAGCTAGAATACCCCAAGTCCAAGTGCTGAGCTGGTCAGATGACTATTTCTCAGATTTATAAATGTAACATGACTTCTGCCAAATGCTAACGTGAATGCAGATGTAGTTCCTGGTTTTGTGTTTATGTCTTTCTTCGGTGTGTCTTCCTTCTTCTACTCCGTGTACTTCCTTTATTCACTGCTCTGCAAGCACTCTAATCTAGCTGCAAAGGTTTTATTCTGGACTAGGGCATGACCAGTAATTGATAGTAAATGAACATCTTACAGACAGCAACAAGTGTACAGGAGCCTCTCCATTCTTTTGCCTTTCTGCGAGCTACGTTACCTGCTACCTCTGTTCTTCTGATAACCGTTCTCACCAATCTTGTAACTCAAACCACAGTAATTAAGTTGACCTACTGCTGGGCAGCACCAGGTAAAATTACGTGCAGCTATGGAAATGTTTAACTGTTTAACTGTGCCGTGTTAAAAAATAAAATTTTAAACATTTACTTTTCTAAATTTTAGTAAAACCAAGCCCTGTGCACACATAAAAAGATCATTTTCTCCCTGTTTTTAATGTTAGGGTTTTAAAAGAATGCTAGAACGATATTATGTCTAGTTCTAATTAATTATATAACTGTTACAGAATGAGTTAATTATGAATCACTCGTGTATTTTGTAACATTTAAAGATATTATTTGATATCTGGTGAGAAAACAAGACAGAAGTCTGTTTTATATTTGCTGTGTACATATCAGAAGAGCCTTTTTTCTCTCCTAGACCTTGACAGCTTTGTACAAGCTCTCAGCCTAGACAGGCTGTATAAAAGAGCTACATGCCCAAGACAAACATGAGGTTAGGCCTTTTCTGTTGCTATTGTTTTGATAAATCTCAGCTGAAGGTAAATACAGTGCTAAATTCAGCACTCAGTAGCACAAGCATGAAGTAAGATTTATTCCTCTGAAATGAAAATACGTTCCAATGCATCACAATGAACATTTCTACATGCTCTTAAAACCAGAACGTACATCATCATCCCTCATTCTCCATTATTCTAACCTTGGTTTTGCTCAAGTATCAGATACTTGAAGTATCTGAAGCAAATGAACCGCACCACCAGTGTAAATATAAACATTCTTTGTTGAACTATGCAGCATAAGAATACACAGAACAGAAGGACTTTAAGCATTAAGATTAGTAATAAAATAATCGCAAAGTTTAAGTTGGATTTGTTACAAGAAATTACTTCTTTTATACATCAGTTGCCAAGGTGTTTAAGAAACGTAACAGGATGTGATTATTGAACATTTTTATGGCCCTAAGGTGCTAAATACAGCTGCTATCCATGTGTATTAGAACAGATATAACACAGTCTTTATCGGCTTTCTTTTAACCTCCATATTCTTTCAATTTCAGTTAAAAAGCGGCGAGCTAGGACTTAAAAAACATAATACAATGATTCTTCACCAACATACTAAACATTCGAATGATACACATGACAGTAAGTTTTTTGTAATGTTTTCTAAGTAGACAATTCTTAATCAAAGGGGAGTTTCGTCTTATAACCAGGCTACTTTATTATTCTCTTCCTTAAAAAAATACACATCTATTATCAGAAAGATCAGAGTGACCTTTTGTCACAGTGTAACTATGTAAGCTCAGCTTTGCTTGCTTAAACTGAGGACTTTAGCTTTGCTCTTGTATGTATGATAATGCCTAATATTATCAACAGAGGTTACAGCATCAGGTAAATGCTCAGCTTTGCTCAGTTTCAAAGTTTCAGCACATTATTTAAAATTCCCATGGGACACGATCAAGTGAGGTGAAGACTATGAAGAGCAGCAAGACTCAAAGTTGTATTTAAGGCCCAGTGCAGCATACAGCAGGCTAAAAAAAAAAAAACCAACAAACCAAAAACACCCACACCGAAAAACTTTTCATCCAAACTCTCAGCCACAAATCGCTTAACTCGGCCAGAATGTACTCAATAATACTGCATCAATGACGCATTGTGTCGGGGAGACGTGCGCTGCTCCTGCAGCGTTTGGAAGACAAAGCGTCTCTGCAACTCTACTGAGACCTACCTTAAGTGAATGTTTACAACTCGTTCTCACACACACTAGTATTTCCATCGACAGTAAGTTGGAAAAAAAACTCCAGAGTAAAGCTAAGACTCTTGATCAGTCCGGCCTTCTAAAGAGACGAGTTTGGAGCAGCAGCACCGAAAAAGAGACAACCTGTAAATAGTACTGACACTGGGGACCTCTGGGCATCAGAGCACTAGAGAGGGCATTGCATGTTTGTGTCGATATGCCTGTTCCCTGCATGAGTGCCAGAAGGCTGATCCCCAGAGAGACAAAGTGTAATGTTCACAGGGCATTAACATAAAAATTGGAAGGCTGAACTGAAGAAAACCAAGTTCTCCTTTACCCTCTCTGCCATTAGCTTCTTTATGTGTAAAAAACAAGCACCCTGCTACATGACACTTTGTACTGAACTTCCAAAAAAAAAAAAAACCAACACCTGAACAGCTTCTATGGAAGCTCATTGCTTACTTTTTGTTAGTTTTGATTTCTATCCCAAATCACCCATAAAATACTAATTGTAAGACACTCCCCACAAAACAACAGACCGGAGACTACTTCATGCTCCATCCTGAGAGTCTGTAGTCCCAGTTCTAACTCTTTTGTAAGGTGAATTACTATTTGAAACACAAATTATAACAGCTTTGTCAGCAATTGTTTTCACCACCTTTCACAAGAAAAAGAAGTGGTCCCATTTGATTGCTACAATAATCAAATCCAATAATCAGATAAACCAAAATAATCCTAAACTGAACATGTAAATACCCAATGCACTATTAAAAGTACTGTCTGAAAATATAATGCACAGAATTTTGGTTTTGCTGCCTACAGCTTAGATATGAATATGAAAAGTTAGAGAGGTCAGCCAGTAGCATATGGTAATTAATCTCTCTTGACAAAGAGACAAATATATTTTTGTACTTTAGGTATGGTCAATAGCATGTATTTTACAACAAAGATGCTGCATTTAATCAGCGATTCAGTGTCTTGGGTATCTAAGCTTCAAACCCGCACTACACAACTTAGTTACCCAGTTGCAATAGGCACAAATCCAACCCAGTGCAGACAACAAGACTTTGGATCAGGTCTCCACTTTGAAACATCCAGTACATTTATTTAGCTAATATTTTTTAAACTCTTACTTCACCTATAAGTATGCTGTTGTATTACAAATTTATATGCAATTAAATGACTCAATTCTTTATAGTCATAGAAGAAAGCTGTGCTCTCAGTCATGTGAGAAGAATAACTATAGCATTTACATTATACTGAATGTTTAATTAGAAGCTTGCAGTTACTCATTTACTGAGGACACATTTTTCACCTATTTCTTTTGTTCTGTTTTTTTCTTGGGTTGGAGTTAAGGGCAGAAGATCATATACAGAAGCATACTTATCATGAATTTACTGTGCAGAAGTAAAATCTACTGTCATTAATAGAATAGAGAAATGGGCAAGTTCTGCAATAATTAGTGAAAGAACAGTTACTGGGTGCATACTTAAAAATCAAGTATATTCTTAAAAATAGACAATTAGCAGAATCTGCATATATAGTGAATTGGGAAACTCTATTTGATGCTGCTGTTCACATACTCACATGTAAATAAAAATACATGCAATTACAAATGCATCCCAATCTTATTACACATTTTTGGTAGAAAGTTGTGATTAGAATATGCATGTTTTCTTAACTAAGTTTAAAAGTGGACTCACTTATTGATGCACAATCAGCTTGCATTAACGTAATTTCCATGATTAGGAAGATAAATACATTCTGCAAACTTTTATTCCAACTCAAACCGTTCTATGATTCTACGGTTTATTGGTTGGAATCCAAGAACAGAGCATACTAACAAGGAGGCTAGTTTTCAAATATGAAGACTGATTCAAAAAAGAACAAGAACAATCCTTTCTCCAGATCCACGACACGGAAGATTGCTTTCAAACAGTTTCAGTTGTGCCAAGAATTATTTGGGGTAGATACCAGTAAAAACTTCCCAGTCTTTCCCCACTGGGGAAGACATACTGTGTAAATTACAAAATCCCTCTCAGTGCAAGATTTTTTTAAAAGACAGGTTTAACAAGTCTGTCAGGAATGACATTAAGACTGCTGATTCTGCTTTAGAGCAAGCATACAGAATACATAATCTCTAGTAGTCCTGCTTTTCTATGACTGAAAATATCCTCCATAGCCATTATTTTGAGTGAAGCAGACCTGCCAAGACATCATACCTGTAGCCCTGCTTAACTTTATCTGACAGTGTAAAAATATTGCACTTCAGACAGGTTCATTTTGTTCTGAAAACGAAATTAAGTCAAAAGACGATTTTTTCCCTCTGGAACACAAATTTCCAAACATGGTATGCCGAATGTGGGTAAGGTAATGCAGACATTGCATTTTCGTTCCAGAGTAAAAAGGTCTCAATTGTACTGAAGAAATTCAAACCTTCCAAAAAAATGCAGAAGTTATCACCAGTTCCACTGCATAACCAGCATCGGTTTTCATATAAAAAAATAAAGTGTTTGCATTAAACTTTATTGCACCATCAGCTTTTTGTTTTTAAAATATCCCCCATTCAAGTCAAATATTAAATTATTTTTATCAAACAAAATATAAGGTCTTCTTTAAAGTATGAAGTAGATACAGTATATGCACTATACAGAAAAACAACAGTCTAAAGGAATGACATACATCAAATCAGAGATGACAGAGAACAATCATTAGGTTGTTTCTTTCCTGTAATTAAAAAAAGATTGCAAAACGATTGTGTAGGCTACTGTATGCATCATATGAGTCAAAAGCATCCGTCCTCATTCAAGGTGTTGAAGCAGGCGACACCTTTAAGCTGTCAAGAGCTGCATGAATTCTGAAGTGCAACCGGGACTCCATGGAGTATTCTTTGTAGTTGTTTCTGAAAACAATAGAGTTCTTTTAAGACAAACACTTCTGGCTGGGATTGTTTCTACTTCATACCTGCACTGAAGTACCAAAGGTATCAGCCTTCGTCCCTTCAGTGGGAAGCAGGGGTTGGTACACAGGTGAGTTACAAGACATTTAAAGCGACATTCACCAAGTGAGCAGAGACTCATACCAGTACTAACAATTAAAGGTCCATATAAACTGAATCCATGTCTTAGCACCTCTTTCACTTATTTTGATCCTTTCAACAGCCCTCCCAAATCTGCTGTGAAAAGACAAGCTAGAAGACTAACGAAAAGAAAGGCTGTTAGCTGAAAGCCTATGTTCAGCTCCAAAACACAACTCAGTCAGGGTAATAAAACGCAGGGAAATCACATTATGCAATCCAAAAAAACAACAAAAAGGCAAAAAACCTACTATGTTTTAAGAAAGGTTTTAGGAAATTGTTTCTAACTCATATTTACAATACTACTGAAACATTCAGAACTTCAAAGTTTCAAGTTTTCATGACACTGCAAAATCCAGTTGCATCAGACAACTTTTCCAAGTCAGGAACGTTAATTGTAATTACTTATATTTTTCAAAGGGGCTGTCAGGAAGAAACACACATGCCTTCATTGATAAAGTTACTGAGTTGTTCTTAATCTATAGGCTGATACAAAATTAAAAAAACCATCCACTTACTTCGCTGTCTCTATGTATCTTACTGCTTTTTCTCTCTCATCCTGTTGTTTGTACAGAAGACCCATCTCATACATGGTGAACGGCACCAAGTAGCTATCATATTTTATCTGCTTCTCACTAGAAAAACAGAAAAACATAGAAGCAGTTAATTGCAACCTTCCCTTGAGTGACCAGTTAGCGTTCAAATGCAATCACTGGCCAAAAAAAACACAGGGCCAGAGAAAACACTTTGGAACCTTTTTTATTAGTTAACTCTGTGCACACTAATTACACCTGTAAAGAACGGACATAGAATACTGCCAATGTCACCTTCTAGAAGCAAAAATTTATTCTTTCCTAATTCCAAAACTGTACCTTACTGTCTGAGAGTTAAAAAAATTCAACTAGCCAAAAAGCTGATTTGAGATAAAAACAACGTTCACTAGGTTAGGCAATATAATACACATATTTCTTTCTCAAACACACAATTGAGACCTCCTTACTCTAGCTTGCCTAAACAAATTCCCAGAGAAATAAGAAAATGCAGCTTTTCCTCCAAAGAGAAATTCTCAGAATCACTGTGGTTGGAAGGCACCTCTGGAGAACATGTAGTCCAATCCCCTGCTCAAAGCAAGGTCAACAGTAGCAACCTGTCCAGGACTGTGTCCACCTAGGTTTTAAACATCTCCAAAGACAGAGACTCCACAGCCCAAGAAACATAAAGCTGAGCAGAACGTAGTTATTTAATCCACCAGAAAACTTCTCCCCATGCAAAACATCCACTTTATGAAGAAGTGTTGTCTGAAGATTTGACATGTCCCAGCTCTAAAAGACTCCAGTTTTTCAACTGCCTTTGGAGCAAGGTTTTCAGAAACAGCATTCCTTTAACTTGTAACCAGTCAAAACCCACAGCCCTGTAACTTGCAACGTGTTTGACTAACCTCACTTGGGATCTTCAAAATGACAAGCAAAGGCAAGATGGCAAGGAAATGGTAACAACCAACAGAATGATATGTAATAAATTCTCCTAAATATTTTTTCCTAATACATAACAAATAATTATTCATTAGAAAAACTGCGTGTTTAAGAACTGCTTTTTCAGCCTAATTACTCCAAAAATTCTAAAAAGTTTACAACTATAATCAGTACATGTCTCAATGTTACATAAAGAAAAGTTATTACACCAGATATCTGACACCTAAAAAATTTGATAAATCTGTAACTCAGGAAAACTCAAGTTTTCAACTGAAATTGTAACAACAACTTCTCATCTACATAGAGAAGCATTAACTACTGAAGTACTAAAGCCTGAAAAAAATCCCACATGAAATCCAGGGGAATTATCTTTACTTATATTGATTGTTCTGCAAATACAAAAATACTAATTCCAAATGTATTTAGATAAAGGCATTACCCATGAGATTGATTTATTGGGTCTAAAACATCCTAGGTATATAAAACTGTGTCATGTTAAATTGCTGTAGAAAAATATTAGAAAAGTTCTGTGTTTCTCCAACTACTTTCAGAGGTACTTTAGTGCCAGCTCCTCAATAGGATGTTGAAGTTTAATTATTCAAAATTCTAACATGAAGACTTCTACAGAGTATCAGAAATGTCACCCAAAGCTACAAAACATAAAGGTAAAAAGTCCATTTATGTTATTTTTACCTTTGAATTACTTTACTGAAACACAGCTCAGCTTGCATGAGTCTTCCCAAGTGTTTCAGACAGAGGCCCTTCAGTAACTGCAACATGCACACATCATCCATATAGTATTCATTGCGATCTAGATGTGAAAGTGAGATATATCAAACAATTTGAAGACATCATGAAAAGGAAAATTAGATTTTTCAGTAGGGAACATATGCATTCAGACTCAGGACCTTGCTTCTCAGATTTTTATACCTCAGAACACACATGACCTTCAGGCACAATTTTAAATACTATCTACTAAAGAAGGTGTATGCATAACATCTATGTCATCCTCTTTAAGACACAGGCTAAGAATGAGAAAAACTTGAAGCATTCACATATTGCCCAGTCTTCTGCATCTGGGAGTCAGTACAAAGCAGGCATAAAATGGCATCAGTTAAAGATTTCTGTACTTGTAACATGTAAAACAGGATGTGGAACTGAGAGACTGAAACCACCTTTGCACTATATTTCCTTAATAGCTTCCCCTGCTGCAGAGCACAGGCAGACCTCCGGCGGCACCAGTAACATGGCAAGCACAAGAACACACTAGGACTCAGTCCCGCTGAACTTGTAGGAAGCATTATTTGGCAGTACAAATTCAAGAACCCATGCTTATTAGTATTCCCATAATCTCTAACAATTGAGAAGCTTCACTAGCAGTGTATAACATTGGAAAATTCAAAAAATGGCCTAAAAATATGAGATAAAAGAGCATTTGTGAAGCAGTTCAGAAATATAACCTTAACGAGCATGGTCCTTTTTTGTTGCCTTGGTTTATAGCATTTGCTGGGTGCAGGAAAGGAAAAGAAAGGAAAGAAAACACATATGGAGAGACAGATGGCGGCACATACATTAACAACTAGGGAAGCAAAACACCCTCCCTTCAGATGATGTTGTTTACAAGTAATTACCATCTCTCTAAGGTCACGTTAATTTTTTTCTTAATAGCCTGCCAAAAAATCCCACGTAAACAGTTCTGAAACATGCAAGACTAAAACATCTTAGGATTCAGCGAAGTGCTTTGCCACTACATTCAGGCTGATTTCTGTCTGTTTAAACCCAGAAAGTCTTGATAGATAACAACTGACAGACTGCGCTTTTAGCGACAGGTAGAAGCGCAGTGGGTAAGTATTCCACATTTCCTCCAGCCTGTTTTGCTAGGCTGAGGTACTGGATACACGTGACTGCCTCCTGAAGGACTCATTCCTCGAAATTACAGGGGGCAAGCACTGTTGTCAGTAAAAGCTTATCAGTCTTTAACAACCTCAACTAGTGTCTCTTGGGTATTTCCCACAGGGGAACAAAGCTATTATGCCAAAACACTGACAGTAAATGACAGTAACTACACAGGCCAGTGCAAAAGACAACCCTTGCAACAAATGTGGGACAACCATCTTCCTGCAGCCCGCTGCACCTGAGGAAATACGATTGTCAGGACTATAAAACGCACAAGAAATGATTTCTTTTTTTCCTTGAAGTTACAATTTCCTTTTTTTATATCTTGGAGATGACAAAACAGTGGGAAAATAAGATTTCCAGAAATTCTGAGAAAAAATTAATCGTTTCTAATGTCTTTCATCTGCTCCTTCTACCATCTCTATTTTCAGTTATTCTGTTTTCATAAAACTACTTCCAATCCGTGAGAGGTTCCTTGCTGTGCCTGTTCACTTGAAGCAAATGAAATACCAAGAGCTCTCTCTAAGAGGTCTCAATCCCTAAATGACCTTTGTGTATAATTAACACACTTTTTTACACCACCTCAGCAGTCCTTTAAAGCTATCTAGTACTGACAGCTACCTCTTAAAATAATAATGTTTCCTTGCCACATTCTGCTGATAGAATTAAATCACTTTCTTTGGGTCTCAATTCAGCAGCAATCCTGGCAGAGTCTTTATCTTGCCTGAGTCTACATCTGCAAAAAAAATCAGGCTCACAGACGACAAGTCCAGAACAAAACTACATTTAACTGCAGTTATTACTAAAACAAAAAGATACAGAAAGCATAAAATCCAAACATGCTTCCAGATTACATTCTACTTGCAAAGTGCATACTCTCATAAGAAAAACAGGCTGGTTTTGTTCCTGTTCCTTTTATTTTGGTACCTCGTACATCCCTGCTTAGGAATTTGACAGAAAATTTACTTCACAGTTACAACCAGTTAGCACTTGTAGTACAAGCCTCTGTAGGATACAGCACCGGGTTCCCAACAGTTTCTGCCAGAACCCTCCATATAGAACTCATGGGAATGTGACTGTATTTGCATGTGTCTTGCATATTGCAACATTTTAATTTTAACATGACAACAACAACAAAAAAAAGAAAAACACTTAAGATTTAACAGGTACACTACTGATTCTGCAGAAATGTGAGGAGAGTAACAAAATTAAGGGACCCAATTCAGTCTTGGCCTTCCAAGTTACTCTCATTTAGCTTATTACACCACCTAGCTTTTACCACTATGCATTTCTTGTACGTTCTTGTGTAACTTCTGATCATCAGTTTATATGTACATCATAATTAATTATGAAAGGTAAACGTACATCTAATGTTTTAGTCATGTAGCAAAACTAACTTTTACAAAGTTGTTGGTGTGATTAAAATACGGGTTCAACAGAAATTATTTTTAGTGAATTACCAATAAAAAAGTTTCATCTGCAAAGAGGTAGCACTTAGTCATTCTAGAAGAACACAGAAGAGAATTCGACTGAGAAGTTCACGATAGATGATAGCAGCCCACCCAATAAAACATGATAAAGCCAGGCACTTCTGCAGTAAACTTGTCACAGTAATCAAACAATTTCTTTTAAGAATAAGTTATGGACTTACAGTTACCTTAAACATCTATGCTTCAAATACATCAATGTCTTAAACCATGGTCAAAGTTTATTTGAAAAAAATGTTTTATTTTTCACCTAGCAAACATGTCTTATTCTGCCGGAAAGTAAGAAACAAGACAAACTCATGCACAGCACTTCATTATTTCCTTTATACTTAGTCATATTCTACTCAGTATGTGTCTTCTGTAGTAAAGTGTGGTGTAAATTGGTTTAGAAAAAGTATTTTTCTAACATTTAAGAAATTAGCGAGTTACACTCCAAGAATGCTCTCAGAGACAGGGATGTCTTAGTAAGATTCAGTTAAGTTCTGTAACTAATAACCTCATATCCGTGAGTTTTCTGTGTTCTTCTGCAGCATGAATCAAGCTGGATAAAGAACATACTGAAGAACCACAAGCAACTTTCATGCAGCTCTGAAGTTTCCATACTGACTTTTAATAGCGCTTTGCCCGAGTTAATACCACACAGATCATAATAAACAGAAGCAAAGAAAAATGTCAGCATTTCTTACCAGCTTATTAAATCTGTCTTAACTGATCACTTACTAGTTTCATTTTGTAGAGCAGTTTCTTCCTTTTCAATGGTTACCAGTAAGTTTTCAGTGAGGTCTGCTCTTTTTCCCACAATCGCAAAGCCATTCCAAACATACATCATTTCCTGACAAAAGAAAAGAAAGAAAAACCCACATGACACAAGTTCATGGAGTTGCATAAATATTTAACTAAAGAGTACCCCTTGGAAGGCTGTTACGGAACATTTTGAGTACATAAAAACACTGACTACAAAAGCTTGTTTTAAACAATATGAAAGGTTTCAAAGCCAAACACTCCCTGTTGAGTAGAAGTATCTGCATGACTTCAAACAACCCCCCACAACAACATTCTGTCAGTTACACGCATGTTTACATAGACAATCATTTAATTGAAGTTGCATTAGGGGAGACAAAATGACATTGAATGTATGTGGGCAAAGTTCACCTGGGTTTCTAAGATTTGAATGTTTTGACACCTTTTCAATGGATTCTATCTTGTATTTTCACAGATCTTTAATGACAGAACTGAACAGATTTCATCACGTGGTGGTTTACTACATAACAAACATCATCAGAACAGGTATTTTAGGTTCATCTTGTGCCCTTTGCCTAAAGCAGCAGTTGTGTGTGTGCATATACGGTATATATGTGTGTACATATATATGCGAGCACCCAAACACACGCATATATATACACACACCCAAACACACACTCATGCATTTACATGCAGATGCTAATATCTATAGGATTATTGCCTTCCATGTGGAGCAACACTGGAAGGAGGTAAAACTTTCTGGATAACAACGTGGTTCCAGTACAAACATCCAACACATGCTTCCAATGCAATTCCTACAAAATCTTATTAAAAAATAAATCAAGGCAAACCCTGCACAACGCTTCCCAGATGCTTCAGTACAATCGAAAGCAGTAGGCTTGTTTCTATGCATTACGTATTATCACACCGTAGCACGTACAGAGAATGAGAGAATAGATGCACAGAGGCTAACCAATACGGAACTTCGACGAGATCTTTACTTGGCCATCACAAACACAAGGCCATCAATTGTTCTACAACACTTGAACTGTAATTACACTTTCGAAGTATGAAGCCTGATGTCATTCCGAGGTTGATACAAGACACTGTTGAAATGTTTCCATTATATTTGTGCTAGAATGATGTAGGTTTTCAGAGGGAGGAAAAACCCTGCCTCTGTTAAAGCTTGAAATAGTGTTACTGACACTATCAACTACGTTATGCTAGAGATTCTTTTAAATTCTGTAGTCCTGTCTAATTTATGCTTACTACAATAACACCATACACTACTTTTGCTTAACCCATGATGGAAAAAATTCTTAAATTAAGATAGTGGATTTGACAGCAAAACCAAAGATACATACTCACAACTGAACAGCACTGCGCTTCACAAGCCCAGGATAACTTTATTACTTAGGTCTTTATACATAATTGAGTATATAAATAATTTTTAAAATGACAGATTAATTTTCTTTGTGAACCTCTTTCTGTATCAATGAGCTGTAACGTAAGACATTCCTTCTCAAATTATAGTTTTCAACTTTGGCTGCTGCCAAATTATCCACGTACAAAAATTTTAGCATACACAAATGCTAAGTACGACTGCTGCATGCACATAATCAGACTGTACACTACAAATGCCTCTGAAGTTAAAAGCATGGGAAATTAGAATAGCATTATTAAAAGTATAATTAGATTCTGCACATCTTATTCAGACTTAATATAAGGGAAAAAAACCCCAAACTCACACCACTCTTCATTTTCACCAGAAAAGCACAAAGTTAAGTACTGCTTAACTTCCTAATGAGTCTGGAGGACAAGGACTGAAATCCTGCCAAACTAAAGATCATGAACACACGTTCTAGAAATCCATGCAGATTTCTTGCTGAAAGTTGACTTTCAGCCTCATGTGGCAACAGCAATCATTCTCTGTACGTTTAAACTTTCACGTGAAAAATCTGGTTCTGGTTTTGGACTGCTAGTAGTTGGCAGCATGATCCATCCTCTGGAACATTTCACAAAAATCCCACTGCATGAATGCAGTAATTCTTAAAAAAGCTATTTAAAAAATGCAGACCCATACTACCCGATAATGTAATTTTTTCCCTGTATAATGAGTCATACTTATTACTCTTCTCTTTCCAAGAGAACAAGAGAAAACGAGCATAAATACCAAGGCGGGTACTATCAGCTTCACTGGTTGAGAACTTGCATAGCGTCGAGCCTTCCTTACTGCAAACTTCTCAGTTGGGATAGATTTTCCTGCAATTCTCTGTTTTAGACCATCCACTTGTCTACAAGGAAAATGGAAAACAGAAGTTGCTTTACGTAATTTCTATTTCATCTTATTTTATGTTGTAAGTTTTGCTGTTCTCCTCTGAAGTACAACGTCTTAAATTGTTTCACACCATTTAGACCACAGTTGCAGGACATACATTCGCTGATAAAAACAACATTTTAAATATTCTGACACTAAAAGGAAAGAGAAAACCTAAAAAGTTGATGGTTGTAAGTAGGAAGTAAGTCACAAGACAAAGACACTCAAGCCTAAAACCTTTTTCTGTGTGGGAAAAGACTGTACACCTAGTTGTTCTATAAATGTTTACCTGAATAAAGATACAATGTCCTCACCAGTCCTTTTCAAATCATCCTCTGGAAGCATACATAGAATTGCTGCCTTCTGGAATACATATATTGCCTATTTCAAAAAGAAACAGCAACATATTAACCACAACTAGTTTGCAGTGTTCAGTCAATACACTAAGGACTCTAATCTCTCACCCCACCTGTTGCAGTGAGTGTTTCCAGTAATTCTCAAGCAGGTGGAACGATAGAAGTTCAGCATTTCCTTTGTCACATAAATTATTCTATAATTTTATTTTCAACATATTTATTAATATTCTAAGTAAGTTAATCAGAGTACTAAAGATGTCTCCCACAAAGAACAGCACAATTTACTATGCAAATTACTGACAAAGAGATGCGGTTAAATGACATGACTGTTTTAAAGTACACTAATGTTATTTTTTGAACTGTTACATGTAGAAGCATGTCTGGGAAAAAAAAAATCAAAAACCTGAAGGAAATATCTGAGCACCGATTCAAGGAAAGTTCAGTAACTGGCCTTTGCAGAGAGGAAAAGAAACATCCATAATTCTATTCAAGACATTTGCACTTCACATTGAATATACTACTCTCTTCCTTTTTTCTCAAGAATCGGACGTAACTCCTTTTCCACTAGGCGTAATAAAACCGTAATCTAGAAAGGTACAGACAAAAATCTGATCTATCAAATTATTTGCATGTTGTGCTTGGCTCATACTTGGAGAAACATTCTTTCAAGGAAAAGGTAGTACTCCAGCTTTTCTCATGAGACCCCCACCTCCAGCAGCCTTCTCATTTCACGTCACGAAGCATCTGCCGAGTAGGCCTGCCCTTGTCTGTTTATAATTAACTCACACACAGTTTCTTCAGCCAAGTTTTAATATTTGGCATTAGAACTTGACTGAGATGAAAGTTACGAGTTTTCCTCTTCCTCTTCTTTTGCACAACTCTGCTAAGCACCTCTGTTTTTTGAGGGGCTGAATCACTGTCAGTTATGGCTCTGGTGCTGCAGAATGTAGAACAAAAATTCCTACTAAACCCACACAGTTAAACTAACAGTTTTGGTGTCATTGTGCCTTTGCTTACATGTTGCAGAAGAAAGCAAAAATTACACCTGTTGTGTGAATTGAAATGCAAATGTGAGGCTACTGGTACACCGTAACAACATCCACCTGCCCATTTACCTTAGACCACCTGCTCTCTTTGCTGAGCAGGTCTGCATACCGATATGCTTGAAGCCAGTTCTGCTGGAAGGTGTAGCACCACATCAGTTCCCAGTAACAGAGATGATGAATCTGTTTCCACTCTTGTTGGGCTGCTATGCACTCTTGGAACCTCAACTGTGCCTACAATGTAGTTAAGTAAAAACGGTGAAAATTGGCTCAATTACAACTCTACATGAGAGCCACGTCTAACTACAGAGCAAATTCTTTCCTACCACCCAAGTGGAGAACACCTGACTAGTAAAATGAGATAAACTTTCCTTTCTGTCTCACAGAGGAGGAGATGGAATCTGCATTGGCACTGAACATGAACAGGGGTAAAAGCATAATTATCAGCCCAACCAAAATAAGTTACCTAGATGAATTAAACACTGTTCCCCCAGTTGAACACTGAACATATAAAAACCTTAAAAAGAAAAAAGGATTTACCTTTTCAAAATTTCCTTTCAGTATATCTATTCTGGCAGCATAAAACAGAATAATTGAACCCTTGAAGGGAGATGAGAAAAATAACCAGTTACTATTTTAAGCTAATGGAAGTACATTGCTGTTATAAAATTTATCGAAATACACACATTTGGAAATTTCTGGAGGTAGGGTTTGAGGAGACTCTCTGCTTCCCGAAGGTTGGCTTCCCCTGTACCTAGAAAATATAATAAACCAACCTCAATCTACTTATAAAAATGAGTTTCATAGATTAAGACTTTGGTTTCCAAATCATATTATGGCTTGAATAGATTAATGGATAACTGCTCTTATGCAAAAGCAGAATTGTTTCATCATATTGTGTTTATATAAAAATGAATTCTTGTCCTGAAGGTACTAAGTGCTTGTAAGATAGGTCCTGTCTGTAAGCAGAAACAGAATAGAATATATGAATGTTCTTTAAACTGTTCCATTATAGATCCCAGTTATAATTTTAAATCCCTTTAATTGCTTTAGCTAGTTAGGAAAGCATTCCTCAGCTGTCTCCTTTCCTAATTTTGAGCTCAGTAATGAAGTGCAGGTGATACTGAAGAAATGAAGTTCTCCTTAATTTCCTGATGAGCCTGAGGGACAAGGACTAAAATACTTCCAAACTGAAGAACATGAAGATGTATGTCAAAGATGCATACAAAATTAATGGTGACTTTTAGCCCCATGTGGCAAAAGCAATTAGTTCTCTACATGTTCAAAATTCCATGTAAATTGTTTGGGAATACAGAGTTCTTTCTGGAGAACGTTTTCTCAACATCTGACAATTTATGGATAAGGACTTGTCTGAACTTCAGTGTTTTATGATATTTTGCTGTTGCACATTGAGACAGCCCTGCAAATGGAACAAGATGTTGGTATAATGGTATCTACTCTCAATGTTTCTGCAGACACAGCTTTGCCGGTCAAGAGACACTAGTTCCAGATCATCATTAAATATGCAGCAATCTCCTGTTACAAAGCTAATTGCCCACAGTTTCAAAATTCAGTTGAAAAATCACAGTATCTATCATAATGTGTAGCATGACTGAACAGCTACACAGTGGGTCTCACCAAGGATTAAGGAGACGTAAGTATGATAAACCAACAGGGTGAAAGTACACAGAATGGCCCTCAAACTGCTGCCAGATGCGCCTTCCCGTAGTTGACAGAGGCCCAACTCCTAAGAAACATCACAAACACATGCAGAATTAACTATCAGTACACAGAGTTACTATTAATAGTTCTGGCTCCCCCAAATCCAGTTTTCCTTTCAGATGTAAGTATTTCATAATTCAGCACTCTATCATCTCAGATCCAACACCACCTTTGACCAAAACAGTTCTGCCACAGCCGATAGCACTCATCAGGGAGAAGATTAAGATAACACTGAATAAAATTACCCATGCATGTCAGTGCTCTGGTGAAACGGGACCACCACACAGACAATGCGGACACACAGGTCTGCATCCCTTCCCCACTATTTTCTGGCTAAGAGCCTTTCATAATCAAGTCTTTATGTTCAGTGAGAATCTTTCCCAATTGTTCCAGTGCTCCTTGTCAGCAAGGCTCTTCCTTCACAGAAAACCCTGGTTTGCCTCAATTCTCTTCCATCAAGTCAGATGCTATTTTGAGGTTCTGATCAAAATACTATCTCTGCTGACATTCCAACTTCTAGATGCCATTTCCAGAAGCTACAATGGAATTTGTGTGCACTGAGAAAAGGAATACAGATTCAGAGACACTTATTCAGCTCTTAGCACATGGAATTTTTTCCCATCCTTTCCAGTTGATGTCCATCAGATGACTGCTTGAGTGCTTGGGGGATTGTTGAGACAAGCTCAGAGCTTCTCTGCTCAAGAGCAGTGGCTCTTCAGAAACATATCAGATTTTAACATTTGTTTTGAGGCAAAACTGCTAGGTAATAGGAGCTTTATTGCATAGCAACTTGATGAGTTATAAATGACTTCAAGCACCATAAAAAAAAATTCTGGTGATATTCCAAAAGCAATTTTTCTTTTTCTTTTCACTTTTATTGCCTTTTCAGTCAGGGAAAAAATGTCTATTATGGAAGAGCTTCAGCATGAACCAGGTCTTTCACAGGAAGAAAGAATGAACCAGTCTCTACTGAAGCCTAATTTCACATAAGCCGAACCATATTTGTGGACAAACTAACAGCAGTAAGACCACATGCTGACTCTGTCTCATTAATAACTTGAAGTGTGGTTATGTATAATTCTGTGAGTTGCTTGGTTTGTTTTGGTGGTTGTTGTTTGTTTGAGGTTTGCTTTGTTTTAATTTCTTAAGGGTGGCAAAAACAGCTTTAAAGGACTGAAAGATACTTAGGAAGAAAGGCTAGGTTTACAAAAACCAGGCTGTGATTACAAATACTTTCTTCATCCATGAGAAAAAGATGTACTGATATTCCAGTGACACATGATATTCAGAAATTCTTTTTCCCAAAGAAATGGGCTGGGATTATGGGGTTAAAAATGTAGAATTTTTACTCTCTCCTGAGTTAAAGGTATGAGGAATGTTAATTTCTGACTGTATAGGCTACAAAAGACAGTTGATATCCTCTTCTTAAGGATCAGCAAAAGGAAAGGAAATTGCAATTTGAACACTCCCTCAGAAGCAGAGTGGTCAACTCCCATGGTTTTTCAAGATCAGGGTATCACCATACATGCTTTTATGCCTGAGGCATCTAGCCCACTTCTCACCTTTTTAACACCACTAAAGTACTGATAAACAATATAGATCATTACACTTTCAGTGTGAAATATATGATGTAAATTCCACCCAGTCTTCACCTGAGAAAAGACTGATTTTAAAAAACAAGTATCAGACCAGTACCCTATTGCCAGAAAATCCAATAAACTCTAAAAGTCGGAGGATCCTTCCTGGTAAAAGTGACAGCATCTGAAATACATTTAAAACAAAAGAAAGATAAATACTTAAATACAATAAAAAAATTAAAAAAAAAAAACCACTATGTTAAACGCCATTACACATTAGTGAAAAATTGAAGTACAAAAGAACTAAAAAATAGACATGCATGATCAACAATATACAATCAGTCTGCAGCTTCAGGGAAACTTGGACTTTTGATGATCATCCAGCATGGAAACAGCAAGAGAGAGTCCAGCTGCGCTTCTTTGGTTAACAACAGATTTTTCTGTCTTCAACTGATCAGAATTGTTTGAAAATTGTGGGGCATTTGGAAGGAAAGTATTATCTATTTTGGTGGTACTTAACAATCTACAATTGTCAGCTTTCTTCACTCCCAATCAAATGACACAATGGTATCATGAAAGTTCTGCTTGTTCCTACTGTGGGAGCAGTGAATTAGCAGGCCAGCAAGCACATATTTGCTTTAGAAATACCAGCTATTATTATCATCTTTTAGCCTTCTGTTACACACACTTTTTGTTCCCTGCACTTTTTGTAACTGCATTCTCCACATCCTACACAACAGAAAACTGATAAAGATCATGGCCACCTTTTCAATGAGCATTACAAGAAGGTCTTTTTGAAGGTCAGTGTTTGAAAGGTCCATTCACCCTAGTACTGCCCAGAAGAGACTTTCTGTTAAGCTTCCCACTGAGCAGACTTCATGAAGAATAGGAAAGGTCAGAGCACTTATGAACACAGACATCTACCAGTTGCTTGGGTTTTGAAGGCTGACAGGTGCAGATAGACCTGAGTTCTTCTGATCATACTAAGTACTGGCCAGCTCCAGTCTGGAATGACACAGAAATTAACATACCAGCAGAAATCAACTCTCACCGTTGCCACGACAGGAGGGAAGAGGCCACTGTAGTAAATTATAAAGAAAAAAACTAGAGCATTTACCCTTTTTACTTTTGCACAAAAAAACTACCGCTTTTTCTTCTGAATTTGTAATTATCTACACCAATATAGAGAATACCACTGAAGCAAATTAATATTTTACATGGAGGTGTTGGAATAACAGGAGTCTCGCCAGGTGTCCTGTAACCAGGAGTATAAGCACCGTAAAAATTCCTGTTACACACAGGTACACATAACTGCTTTTCCCCCTTACGAAACACATACATAAATTAGTTCAATTAAGCACAATTCAGAATAAATTAGTAGAAAGATTCTAGAAGGCATGCATGCAACAAGCCACTGCTGTTTTCATATTGCATAAAACCTTCAAAGCTTGTATCTCCATTTCACAAACGTGTGATTTGAAAAATCAGGATTACAGTACTGTATCGGCGAAGAAAGAATCCTACAGAAATACCCAAATGGTCTTTCTGTAGTCTGAAAAATTCATACCAAGTTGAATGCTCCAATCCCAAGTTTTACTCCTCCTTCAAACTGGCAGTAAGTTTCATTTTTGCTTTTGTTCCCCTGAGTCATCTGTAGCACCTGATGGCATTCTCTTTTGATGCAGGGGGAAAAAAAAATAGGGAAGGGAAAACACGACTTAGAAATTATATGAAGTATCAACATTATGATAGTTATAAAAATTATTTTTTTTTTATTTTGGAAGCATTAATGCAACTGCAACTGCTTACACCAACATTGAATATAAATATTTTCTAATGGCTTACTTATATATTTGGTAACTTGTCCTAATCTTGAGGCCACCTTTGATAAAGTTGATCATATTTTCATCCTGGAAGAATAGAAAAATTATATAAATATGTGCATTTAGCTGTTACACGTAACACATGCATAAAAAAATATTCCGGTTACATACAAATTTATTTCTAACTTAACAGCCACTGGGAACACTAAAAATGCTTTTCAGTTATTAGACACATGTATAAGACTGAAGTTAACACTTCAGGAGTTACTTTTAACAGAATTTCCTAAGCATATAAACGACACTGGAAAGTTCTCCACCAGATGGTGCTGTAGGAACTTTTTAGGAAGCTTGGAAATAACGATTCTGACACACAGAAGGGACCTGGCAGAAGACAAACCGAAGAATCTCCTGAACAGATGAATTCCCATTGCTGATCAACAGTAACCACATGTACTACCCAACATATGTGCTCATTAACCTCTAGAAAAATCAAAATAAAGCCACAGTGTTGCAGCCACCAAAAATAAACTCCTGGGGGGAAAAAAAAAAAAAAAGAAGAGATGTTTAGATGTTCAACAGGACAGAATTTCTTCTCTTAGAGTTCACATGAACACGTGCAGGAATTTCAGAAACGCATATGTAGGTACTTGGAGACGGCGCATATGATGTGGAAAATTTAAAAGCACAAAAACTCCTCGGAATAATCAACAAAAGGAAATTCTGGCTTCTACAGCAGGGTCACCATTTCAAAAGGCCTCACTTGTTTTGTCTGCAAGACTGAACAAACTGTTTTAGTGTGTTAATGCAACTGTTTTAGTACAAGCATTCTTGCTACTTCTATCTGAATGGTTACATTTTCATCATCATCATCATCCTCAGATGAAAAATATGGGTCATGACAGTAATCGTCAATGCAGAGTGTTATAGTCAACAGTGATGGATCTCTGACATGAGGGATGGCAAGGTGCTGCTTTAGAGAAAGGAAAAAACCTTAGGGGTGTACTAAGGGTTTTTTGGTATCATACAGTCCTAAAATCACCTCCTTCGAAAATTATTTTAAAATTCTCTTCATGCTTAAAAAAACCACTTACAAAACAAAGAGGGTTGCTTCCATTTGGTTAGTAAAGGAGAAAGTCCGTTACAGGAAAGACTGGCATTCCATTAATAATATTTCCTGACACTTCTGGCCAAAGTAATGCATTAAGTGCTTATAAAGCTTTGCCAAATTAACTTTTTAGATCCATCTTATCTTAATATTTATGTGACTTGCTTCTTCCTCATAATTTAAATCCGAAGGGATTATCTAAAATACATTCACGTAACATTTGTAAAACACACGTTAAAAAAAAAAAAGTATGACTAACAACTCCTATTTTCAGGAATCAAATTTCAAATTTAAAACATTGTAGCATGAAGCCCCTGAACCACAAACCAAAACAAGAAGCACTAGACTGTATTACATTGCAGATCTTTCTGTGTACTGAATTATTACCTCAGCAATGCTAAGGCATTCTCATTTCATAATCATTCATTACTGTATAGTTCCTGACACCATGTAAAAATTGCATGGAGAATGATACTCAGTAGGAGACAAGTGTGTATCAGTTGATGTTGTGTTTGTTAGTTGGGAAACATTATATCCCTTCCATGTGAAAAATATTTACACTTTAAAACAAGACATTCCTCATACCTGAGCATCTTTTTTAAACATGTGCTGGACACTATGAGATGTGGTGCAACTCATTTAAACACGCCATCTGTATAAGACTTCAATACAGCTTAGGATTTTGGTTTCTGGATATAGAATCATAGAATGGTTTGGGTTGGAAGGGACC
>NW_010257443.1:0-1370 GCF_000690775.1 Eurypyga helias
GGAACACCGCTCGTCACTGGTCTCCTCAGACATGGAACTGTTGAGCACAACTCAACAAGTTATCCACTGAGTGGTCCATCCATCAAATCCATGCTTTTCCAGTTTAGAGACAATGATGTCATACGGGACGGTGTCGAACGCTTTGCACAAGTCCAGGTAGATGACATCAGTTTCCCTTCCTTTATCTACCAAGGTTGTGACCCCATTGTAGAAGGCCACCAGATCTGTCAGCCACAATCAGCCCTTGGTGAAGCTCCTGAGCTTGGAAGAGAAGAACCTTGAATACTTGCCAACTTTCTTGTGCTCCTCTTCACTCCCGGGCTTCATCCCATGGAACTCTGCCAACCGGTTCCCTGAAGAAGCCACAGGCTCCTCTCCTGCAGTCCAGGGTAGCGAGCTTGCTGGGCATCCTCCTTGCTGCCCTAAGGATCTCAAACTCCACCATTCCATGGTCTCTGCAGCCAAGGCTGCCCTTGAGCTTCACATCCCCCACCAGCCCCTCCCTGTTGGTGAGAACAAGGTCCAGCATGGCACCCCTCCTCCTCGGCTCCTCCATCACTTGGAGAAGGAAGTTGTCATCGACACATTCCAGGAACCTCCTGGCTTGCTTGTGCCCTGCTGTGTTGTCCTTCCAACAGATATCGGGGTGATTGAAGTCCCCCATGAGGACCAGGGTTTGTGACCGTGAGGCTGCTGCTATCTGCCTGTGGAGGGCCTCATCCGCTTGCTGCGTATAGCAGCACTGCTCTGGTTTGTAGGTAGTATGAGGCTGGACCGCTCCCAGAGCAGGACGCATGTCAGTGAAGGATGAAGGCTATGTGTATGCGGTGGGTGTATATAAATTGAAAATGAACCAGGACATTAACTTTGCTACATAATTATCATTCGTATTTTAAGCTGCTGCTCAGTTCTCATTCTTCAGCTGAGAATAATGGAGTCAGTAGTGAGTAGGTTTTCAGTCCTGCTCTGGTTTAGTATTTAGGCCAATCATCTGTTTAATGCTGCTTTTGGGCAAGGAAGCAGCTTCTCAGTGCCTCAGGCTACCAGCTGCTTGCCCAATTAGCCTGGGAGCACAGTGGAAAGAAAGCTGAGACATCAAGTCAGCTAGCTTCAATATTGTTCCCAACCAAAAGAAACCTGCTTATTGGTTTGAAGTGGCATTGAGTGTCCTGGACGTACAGCAACTGTTTGCTCATGGATGGTGCTGTCAGTACTAGCTGTCCAGTTCCTTCGCATCGAGTCAGTGTGAGTGAAGTTTGAATCCACATCTTTTTCTTCTGTTGGGCAACAGCGGTGAGAATCTGAGAGCCAGAGAAGAGAGCCCAAGAGTGGGGAGACCCTCCCCCCCCCCCACCCCCCCCCCGACACAC
>NW_010257443.1:1401-7194 GCF_000690775.1 Eurypyga helias
CCCAGGCCACTTCCCACCTCAGAACCGCTCACATGCCCTGAGCCTGATGTCCAGTGGAATAAAAGAGTGCTCTCGGATGCCCCGGGCCAGCGAACAGCACTGTGAAGTGAAGGAGCTTGTTCCTGCCTGAATCCAACATATTTGGGAAGGTAGTATTTTGTATGCCGTTAACACTTGGATTTGAAGGAAATGCTAGTAAACTTCTTTTACTTAAGACATTCATGTCTTGGAATGTGCAAGGAATGTAGACAAATAACTGCTTATTATCACAGTTTCTATAATTATTTAAATATTGTGAAGTTGGGTGATTTGTTTCTATAATTATGTCAATTTTCAAATATTTTTATGGGTATGTATGGGTCCAGGATGTTTTCACAGATGGTTTTATTAGTTGAGATCCTAATAAAATAGGGCTAAGCAATCAAACTTGGTCTGTCCATTTCTCTCCAAGTGTTACTTTCCTATTAATAACTTTTAAATTTGTTGGCAAACTGCTTTGACTTGAAAGGCCACCGATCTTGAAGATAAATACTTTTGAATCTTTCCGTAGTGGTGGCTTACAGTTTGAATGCTGCTATTAGTGCTTCTGCCGAAGGAGAAGACATAACTTGCCTATTATATGTTATTTTTTGGTAGCATCTGACTGGCAAACCAACTTGCTGCTAGCCATGGTCTTTCCTGGCTTATTGCTACAAGAGTGTGGCTCAAGACATGTGAGTCATGGGAAGTTGCTGGCAATTACAGAAATGGGATAAAGGTGAATTTCGAAGAACATGTAGATAATAAACTAGTTCTGTTGTTTACAAAACAGTTACTTGTGCCAATTGACATCTTTCTGCAAGTAATTAATCTGCAGATAAATAACCAGTAACAAACTTTATTACGCTGACTGTATATGGTACTGCCAGTGTGCAAACTGTCTTTCCGGTCGATGGAAGTTTGCACTTAGGACAACTGTGGATGACAGAACAGCTTTTTTCCCAACTGTACAGTGATAATGTTATTACAGTGAACCTAAACATGCAGTAATAAAAAGATGTGAGACAGAATATTTTATGCCTTAAAATTATCCTGTATTATATTACTATGAAAATCTGTTCTGTATTCAGAGTATCACTTGCTTAAATGCTGCTTATATTTTTAAATTGATATAGTTAATTAGTGTAAAACTTAATGTGGGCAGTCTTAACCCAGTTTAGACATTTAGTTCTTAATAATTTTGCCTAGCTGTTTTCCTTATAAAATCAAGTGTAAATAGAGTCGAATGAAAGCAATGAGACTGTAGGACATCATTTTGTCCACAGGATTTCTGATAGGATAGAAATGACCTAACCTGATTATTTTTTAAATTTATTTCAGTGAATCCATCCTTTTGTAGACAAGTTCTCATAATCAAAGTTAAATTTGCAGGACTGTCATTTAACGAGATTTTTGGTAAACAATTGTACTTAATTAAATACCTATCATCACCTTCCACCCCATCTTTCACATGTAAAAAGTCATTAAAGCATACACTGTGTTTTCTACAGTACTTCTAAAAATATAAAAGCAATGTACATTTTTCAACATTACAGGACTTTTACTTGTAAGATGATTTCAATTTTATAGAAGAGCAAATGAAGTAGTTAGTCAAATGCCCATCAACTCCTCAAATTCTCTAACACCTGATTAACACAGTTATCCCAAAGACTGTTGTGAGTTACATGCTTCCATTACTGGGTCTCTTCAACCTGCCCAAATAAACAGATAAATAAAGTTCATATGGATCAAAGCATGTGCCACTTTGAGAGTTGAAATAACTTTTCAGAAAGTAACAAAAAAGCTTCCTGACTTCAAAGAAAAAAGTGTAAATGTTCATGACAGGGAAAAAACGTGTTTTTACAAAACTTGCCATTTTCCCTGTTGTGTTATTAATAGGCTAGAATGAAATAGGCTGTTAGGATGGCTGACCGGGTTAGACACTTGGCGGTGCTTCATCTGCATCTCACTAGGTTTGGCATCTCACTAGGTTTAGCTTCCCTTGCACCTCGGTTTCTATCCTGCACTTCATCTCTGCTCTTGGTTTTAACTAGTGCAGTTATTTCAGAAAGGTGATTTTAGTTCTTCATTATAAAGATTAGTTTTCATTTTAATTTGATGTTTAAAGCCTCCTTACTCTTTGATAATAGAACTGTCCGTGTACTTCACACTTGTGAAGGTTCTCCTGCTTGCCTGGGTTCTTGCTTTCCCCTCTCACTGTACGAAGGTGAAGGGGATTGTAGGCAATAGCCTTACTGCTAATTGCATCTAATCATGCATCTTTTATGTCTTATGCACAGCCTTTAAAGTGCACTTAACACGTTAATTCTTGAATCTTCATAATTTCAAATATCTCATTAGAGGAACACTTGTTACCACTCTTCTTGCAAATCAGGTCTGTTTCTCACAAATGTTTACTCCTTGCATGTAAAAGGGAAAGCTTCCCTCCGAACCAGCCAGCCTCATCAGCCCTGGAGTTCTGTGCAGTTGATTGAGATCTATCTGACATCTACTGCTCTGGTGTAGAAGATACAAATTAAATTTGTTCCATTTCAGCCTCTCTAGGTAGTATTCAGTACCCATGTAGCCTTGGGCAGCCATGTGGTTAACTATGTCCCTTACCAAATGCTTCCTCTAATCTGTTACTGGCAGGAAGGGAAGAGTTGCTGGTCCCTTTCTGTTGTAGCCATCTTCAGATAGATGAAACCTGAGCCTGTTGCCTCATCCCTTTCCAAAATAGGATGTTTGCCAGCAGTGATGGGAGAGGTAGCAAATGAGAGAGGAAGGAGCAGAAACTGTGACTGATGTAGTGGGGAGCAACAGATGTCATGTGGAAAATTGAGATATACTCAATAAGCATTTTCTACAAACATTTTCATACTGATGTAACTTAGTTATGGGGTGTGAGATACGAGCATATGAGAGAGTGAGTGAGTTGAAGCTTTGAAACAGTTCAGACAGATGGAAGTTTGTGGTTGAAGACAATTTATGTGGAATTACAGGCTAGTGGTGTTCACAGCTTAATGATTCTGCTTTAAAAGTGATTTTTATGTTATCATTAAAGAGATGTGGTGAAAGAGAATAGAAGGAGCTGGGTTACAGGAAGCAAGGGAAATAAAGGCCAAGAGCTGTTGCTGTTAAAAATGTGTCATCCAGAAAGAGCTATACCCCGTGTAACAACATAGTACAGAGAATTACAGGTTACTTGTGGTACTGACTTCAGCTTGCAGTGCTGGCCAACACAGATTTCTTGGAATACATTATTAAAGGCAATATCACAATAACTTAATCAGAAAATATGTTTTGACATCTGTATTACAAATCTTACTAAAGTATCTATTTAGAACAGAACAAAGCTGTGTGTGAATCAGCACAATGTATTTGATACTCAGCATGATACCATGGGATTTATTTTCCAAATAGGCTTTTAGTACTTGAAGCAGAGTTCAATTACTTGGAGTATTGCCCTTTGTATTAAAAGGAAAAAAGGTTTATTTGCAGTGTACTCACCTTGCCAAATGTCTTGTTCATAGCTTGCGTTTCCATGTTTCTTTTTTTTTATGTATTTGATATCTTTCAGCAGTCAGAGATCACTTGACCCATGGGATTTATTTTCCAAATAGGCTTTTAGTACTTGAAGCAGAGTTCAATTACTTGGAGTATTGCCCTTTGTATTAAAAGGAAAAAAGGTTTATTTGCAGTGTACTCACCTTGCCAAATGTCTTGTTCATAGCTTGCGTTTCCATGTTTCTTTTTTTTTATGTATTTGATATCTTTCAGCAGTCAGAGATCACTTGACCTTAATGTTAACTGTTGCATAATCACCTCTTGTTTCTTTTCTTGTCGAACTTGAAATTAATAAATTTAACTGATTTTTTTTTTTTCCAAACCCATTTATGGTAATGAGTTACATCTGGGGCTCGTATCAATTGGAATAATAAAACAGTGTTTTCATCTGAATTCCAGCGCCTCTACACAGTTAATTGACTACATTTCTAGTATTTCTACTGTTCAAAGAAAATTCATATTTTCCAAATGGCTTGAGTTATTTCTTTTATTATAATTTTTAAATAGGTGTTTTATAGAAATATATGGGATATTTTTTGAGTGTCACCATTTTGATAGTGCTTTATAGATATTTTGTTTAGAGATGATGGCTTTCTCTATCATTAGCATAAGTCACAGAATACAGTATGTGTTCCCTAAGTATGTTGTTTCTAGTCTTCATGTTCTGTGTCAGACTAACTCACCTTTTATCATTCATATGTTTTATAGATTAAGTTTTGCTTCCCCTGTCAGAAATAATATATATGACAGCGAGTGTTCCCTTTATTGCTGAGGAGTTACAGCTTTTCATAGGGTATTTGCATACTGTGGTTTGAACTTCAAAATCAGTGATATTTACATGGAAATTTTATATTTGTCATCCTTAACAGAAAGGGCTATCGCAAGACATGAAGTCAGAGAAATAGAACAACGTCATACAGTAGATGGTCCCCGACAAGATGTGACACTGGATGAAGAAGATGACGTGGTGATTATTTACAACAGAGTACCTAAGACTGCCAGCACATCCTTCACGAATATTGCCTATGATCTTTGTGCGAAGAACAAATATCATGTTCTACATATCAATACAACCAAAAATAATCCTGTTATGTCTCTGCAAGATCAGGTGAGCTGCTGCATTCAGAATGTCTTTATTAAACAAAGGGAAAACATAGAAAACCTTTTTTTTTTAAATTGCAAACTTACATGGTCTGATGGAACTGCCTTTTATGGCAAATTTTCCAATATAAATGAATTTATATTTTCTTTGTACAGAATTAATATTACTTCTTATTTAATAGCTTTTGGTTTTTGCTGGGCTGCCCAAGCTGGTAAGTGTCTGTTTATTGAACAAAAGCAAAGCTAAAAAGGGATGCAGCTAGGGCAATAACAACCCCGGCAAGATGTTCATCAGCTGCCTCAGCTGGCAAACCTCGTCAGACAGCCTTAGAGAATATTTTAGTAAATTCTGAGAAATCAACAACACAAATCTCTGTGGTGCAGTCGGCACACTGGAGGGAAGGGATGCCATCCAGAGGGACCTGGACAGGCGGGAGAGGTGGGCCACTGCCAGCCTCATGGAGTTCAACAAGGCCAAGTGCAAGGTCCTGCACCTGGGTCAGGGCAATCCCAAGCACAAGTACAGGCTGGGCAGAGAATGGATTGAGAGCAGCCCTGAGGAGGACTTGGGGGTACTGGTGGATGAAAAGTTGGACATGAGCCAGCAGTGTGTGCTGGCAGCCCAGAAAGCCAACCATATCCTGGACTGTATCCAGAGAAGTGTGGCCAGCAGGTTGAGGGAGGTGATTCTCCCCCTGTAGTCCGCTCTTGTGAGACCCCACCTGCAGTACTACATCCAGCTGTGGGGCCCCCAACATAAGAATGATATCAACCAGTTGGAGCGAGATGCAAGGAGGCCACAGAGATGCTCAGAGGGCTGGAGCACCTCTGCTATGGGGACAGGCTGAGAGTTGGGCTTTTCCAGTCTGGGGAAGAGAAGGCTCCAGGGAGACCTTGTTGCTGCCTTCCAGTACATGAAAGGGGCACAAGAAAGCTGGGGAGGGGGGACACTTTTTACAAGGGCCTGTAGTGACATGACAAGGGGTAACGGGTTTAAACTGAAAGTGGAGTGATTCAGATTAGATGTCAGGAAGAAATTCTTCCAGGAGAGGGTGGTGAGGCACTGGCACAGGCTGCCCAGAGAAGCTGTGGATGCCCCATCCCCGG
>NW_010257443.1:7261-35855 GCF_000690775.1 Eurypyga helias
AGCAGGGGGGTTGGAACTAGATGGTCTTTAAGGTCCCTGTCAACCTAAACCATTCTAGGATTCAATGGTTTGTTAGAACTGTAAAGGTTTGTTGTATTGTCAACTGTCTGCCTTTTGGCTGTGTAATAATATTTGCCTGTCATCTTCCCCTGCAATGCAATCTTATGTGCTTTTGTCTTGCAGTCGTGCAGACGTTGTGCTATGCTGTCAGGGCTATACTTCTGTCTTTGGTACTAGGTCTGGTCTCACAGCTGATAAAAACAGATAGAAAGAAGTGGTGTAAATATCTTGCACACTAAAGAATGGGTCACCTTGCACCCGCTTAAAACTCTCCCTAAAATCAGTGTAGCCCCAGGCTAGAAATGATCAGGGCCACCACTGCCTCAGATGATGAAGCATTAAAAAAAAAGATGATGGAGGATCAATGCTCAGTTTTTCTCAGGGTGTGGTATGGGCATAGGTTTTTTGTTTTCCTCTTTTGAATAATAACCATGATCAGAGTTCTGAAACATCACTATGTCATCATCCCTGTCCATAAAATGAGTGTTTCCAAACTCCTGGGTATGTACTACCGGTTGTATGCTGATTATCTTACGTTGATATGCAGCAGAGGCAGGAGCTGTTCTGCATTGCAGCATGTCAGCACTGAGGCTTCCAGCTCCTTTAAGTACATGCCTACAGGCAGAAGCAGCTCAGCACAGCTGCTGGAGTGGGGCGAGGGGAAGCAGATGGTAGTAAGGCGCCCTCCACTTTCAGTTCTGTAGGTGGGAGAAAGATTGAGAGAGGGATCTTAGTTCAGGGGCCACTGAGTGTAGTTAGGGTGGGACTGGGAGCCTGTTTTGTCATAGCGGGGTTGTGTTACTGTTGGGTTTTTGCCATTGTGAAGTCTTTTCCTAAATATGAAGGTGACATTGTAATATGTGATTACTGAGATTACTAAGAGTAGATCTGGTAGCCGTCCTTATAGCCCTGTCCACTGCTTAGAACAAGTACTCGAGATCTGTGCACCACCAGCAGAGTGATTTTTCAAAAGATTTAACAAGCCTATGTCTTTTAATGAAAAATCATACTCAGGTCAGTCATACTTAATGCTACACTTCCAACCACAGATTGTGATTCTCTTTGAATCCGAGTGGTCTGTCCTGAAGGGTAGGAGAGCTAGTTATTGATGGTATAATTTAAACGTAGGCAACCTTGCCTTAAATTTCTGCTTTTGTTTCAATTTCATTCAAATCAATTTGTTACTGACTTTGTTTTGTCTAAGAGAAACTCTTCTCATTTTTCCTCTAATAATGAACTACTGAAAAATGAAAATCCATCCACACTGGGCATGTATACAATACTGGCAGTCCTACCTTCATTTGATACTATGCTATTGTCCAAGGTGTTAAATTATGTTGTTTAATTAGACAATTGATATTCCTCTTCTTCAGTGGCCATTAACTGGGACATACTGGCAGTGAAAAACTTTATGTATTGCATATTTGTTCAAAGAAGAAGACATAATTATTTATCTTTAGTATATCAAGACAGCATTGTAAATCATAATTCTGGAGATGGCAAAGGTGTTGACTAGTAGCTGATGCAGATTTACTGTTCATGGCCTTGGATTTGCCTGAAATACATGCCACCTTTTATCAGTATAGCTCACTTCAGTGCATTAGGAGTATATGCAGCAGTAGTAAAATACATAAACACATCATAGAGGCAAAATTATTTTATCAGTGATAATGTTTGTTAAAGCAAACCTCCCTAAGTAAGGTGAAGATTGTCTTGGGCCTGACACAAATTTGTAAAACAGTGAGCCCTCCGTTACGCACTACTTCTGCTGTACTTTTTCCAAACTACTCGATCCTGTAACAGATTTGACGTTCTTTGCCCATATGCGAAATCTTTACTTCTTGAATGCAATCTGGAAAAAACCCCCACTATTTAAAATCCACTCCACATATAACCTGTATCTGATTCGCAATAATCCGATGAGAGTCCGTAACACATCCATTTTGGTTTCAGATGGAACTTGTCCCAGCAGCCATCCTTTCTTTTGCAGCTTCTCTGGCAGCAGGAACCTAGGAATTGCCCCTCGTTCCACACGTTTTGCCTTTCCTTTGCAGCAAGCCGAGTGCCGTGTCGCATTTCTGACCTGTGTGGTCTGTAACAAGCCCACTTGTTTTCGTTAGAGCTGTTGTTTGGTTGGATTTTATTTGTTGTTTGCGTGTTTCATCACTGACACTTCCTGTCCCTGTAAGTTAGGCCTTTGTGGATGGCATACCAGCCACGCAAACTTCAGCTTCTTTGTTACATGGAGAAATTGTCATCTAAAACATGTAAAACGAAATGATTGTTCTGTCTTGCAGCATGTGTTCTTCATAAGTTGTTAGAAAAGGGGATATGTGAAGGTGTTCTTTGTACTGTTGTTGTGAGCATGGAAAAGCTATAGTGCGGTTACCTAGCACTTCACTCCCTCAGCCTGCTCTTTTCTCTTCCTTGTTCTTTTTTTCTCCTGCTGTTTCTTTCTCAGTTTTTCTGAAAAGACCGACCTGAAAACATACAGTCTTGCTTCCAAATGTATTCTAAAACAGTGGCCTCTCAGAGGATGGTACATTCATGCTGCCTTCAGTAGTACTTATTTGCTCTGCTGGTGAAGGTTTCATTGGCTGTCGGAAGTGGAACAAGTCAAAGGCTGCAGCGACTCTGTTAGAAGTGGAAGTACTGTCATGTGCTGCTGCTAATTGAAGAATTTTTCTCTTGGAGTTAGATGGCCTAGTGTCCACTGCTGTTGTACATGTGCCAATTGTATTTTTTCTTCTGAGGAAGAACTGTTCACACGAGGCAGGTATCCTGGCTGAACTGTTGCACTCTGCCATCTCACAAAGTAGTTTCTCTGCTGTCCTTCCCTTGAGCGTGCTTGTGGTTTCTCATGGCATTCAGCCAAAGGTGTGCTGCTAGCTTGTTTCCAGCATTCCTCACCCTCTTATTTAGAGCTACGTTATGAGACTGTACTACAGTTTGAACGGCTAAGCTGCCAGTGCCTTCCTGCAGAGGGATCCTGATTCAGTCATCACGTCATGCTTGGTCTTTAAATTTGAATCTGAGATTTCCTTTACGGGGAGACCGTGTTGGTCTTCAGTCTTACTTGAGAGCCCAAATGGAAAGTCCTCGTGTGTCCTCACCAGGCTGAGCTTATGATATTCAGCCCCTCAGTTATTTGTAATTCTAAGTCAGTTATTTGGCAATTGATGAACAAAACTAGAATATAATGATGTGAAAAGCCAGGGCTTTTTTAGTGTCCAGAAGTCCATGTGATACTAGGCCACAGGGTAATGACCATACCACCTTTTGGGGGCAGAGGGTGTGCGTGTGTATGTTCACACTGTGGAGAAGAGAGATTGATGGAAGCAGTTAGTGAACAGAGGTGACAGCTTACAGCATCGCTTTGTTTGCATGCAGAGATTTCTCGGGTCTTCTTGCTCAGACCAAGCATGCTGGCTTTTTTTCTTTTCTTTTTGGTTCACTGGGACTTGTTTTAAATTCTTATCATCCTAGAAACTGGATGTGTTTAACTTACCTTTCAGGACATCTTACGCCCCCAGAGTACGTTTGATCTGGCGTTTTAATTTAGTGAAGCTCAGCTGATTTCTCACTTACTCAGGGCTGTGCAGCAACTTTGTAGCTGATTATATAAAAGCACCATGAAACAACTTCACAGGAATTCCATTCACAGCTATCTGAACTTTTAAAGTAACCTCAAATTTTATTCAGTTGGGTTCTGATGGAGAAGCTTGCTCAGTCTTTTAAAAAGCTCCAATATCTGTTAAGCCCTGAAAAGAAAGGTAAAATTGATCATATTTAACAGTATGAAGCAGCAAGCAATATTCATCTCTGCCCTAAAATATGTGAACCCAGACTCATTAGGCTGTCTATGACCTGGAACAATTCTGATTTTTTGGAATGCTGCAAACTCTGTGTTTGGGGGGAAATAATCTCTTGTCTGCAGACTAGTTATAGGTATTAAAAACTTAAATTCTCAGGGTTACGGCATATTTCTGGTCCATCTTAAGGCAGATGCAAGTGTCGCAGCTGTCTTATTAAACCTTCCTAGCCTTCTCTTAGCTTGCCTGGTGTTAAAGTTAATAAAAGGCTAGAACATGCATCCTATGCTCATAAAAATTACTTCTGTAGCAGACAATGACATTATAAGACAAAGACAGTAAAGGATTTTTTTAACTATTACTGTAACAGCTAAGGTTTGATGCTAGATGGTGGCATGGGGGATCTAAGACAGAACTGACCCTTGGGATTTTGCACTTAATGATTCCTCCTGTCTAGTCCTAGTGTATTAGAAACTGAAGTCGAGCTGGTGCAAGACTTCAGAAAGCTTGTTCATGGAAACGTAACCGAAACTCACACTTTAATATGCAGGCTGCACTACACACGGTGGGTAGCGTAACTGGTTTCCTTGCAGAGTTGTATCAAGCCACCATGACATTCTGGGGTTTGGGAGTGAGGGAAGGAAGGATAATACATACTTTGCATTTAGGAGACTTCTTTCCTAGGTGTAGAAATATTTATAGCTGAGGCTCTCAACTGAAAATACCTTGTCATTAATCTTTGAAAGGTACAGTCAATGAAAGTGTGGTTTGTTTCAGCAGCAGTAAAGGTAGTTCAGCTGGGTTCAAAGTCTCACAGCTATATTCTTAGCTTCTGCTGTGGACAAAATCAGACTGAAAGCCAATGCAGTTTATGAAACACCATTGTATAACATTGCACATTGCTTTTCAGCTAGATTTGCCACAATTTTCATGTGCAATACATGGTTTAAATTGTGAAATGCCTGAAACTTGTACACTGAAAAAATGAATGCTGCCAGTCATTAAAAAGTAATATCCATTTCTTTTGCCTGAGAGTCTAAGAGCCAGTGTTTGAAGAAATAAGTAAAAGTTATCAACTTCTTAAATCCTAGACTGTGAGTTTTGCACATTTGAAGTAACAGCAGCAGGCCAGTCTTGCCTCTGAAAATCCTCAATTGGTTGGTTATAGTAAATAATAAATACCATGTTTCGGGACACTCAATCTGTTACATTTTTCAGAATGTTAGTGTGTTGTCTTGTGCTCTCAAACTTCCCTTTCAACTCTCGTTTCACCTCAGTATCTTCATGGTTATCTGTGTTGCTCTGTAACAGAAAAGATATTGTAGATGTGCAGGGAACACTATCTTCTAATTCTCAGCTTCAGAAATGGCGTATCATTGTCACACAGCTCAGGCAGTACAAATTTATCATCTTTTCTTTATTATCCAATTCACTAGCTTTGAAATAACTTCCAGAGTTAAATGCTTTGATGTTAAAATATTCTGTTCATCTAATAAAGCTAAGCTATATCAGGATTTGCATGTCCCACTTAATTTGATCATACTTTCTGGTTTGGGGCGTGTATTTTACTTTGGTTTTATCTTTGAAATGTAAAGCTATTCCTATTTTTGTGAAGTTTGACGATAACTGCTTTATCAGCCCTTGTTTAAGGGCTACTTCATGCTTTAACATGGAAGTGCCACTGAAATGTTAGGCTTAAAGTAAGTGTTCAGAATGGTAAACTAGAGATCTAATTCACACTGTATACATTTATGAAATTTCTGGATGCACTTCTAGAAATTTCAAAAATGTACTTGCATTTCTACTTATTGCTGAGGGAATTCTGCATTCCTTTCAAATTACAAATGAAATGGACTGACAAAAATGTACGTTTGTCTTGCTAATGTTTGTGTAGTAGCTTTCCTTGAATTGCCCTTCTGACTGCTGTGTACTGCTTTCGTTTAGTATCTGATCATTAAAATGTGATGATCTAAAATGAGTTATCTGTATGCTCGCTGAAAAGTCTATTTTACCTGGCACAGATTCTTTGGTAATGTTTAAAACAGACTTCTTTTTTTCTAATGCATTTTAAGATTTTACTTACAAACCAGAAAACACGATATATGGGGAAACTGAATGTGTTCCAGCTGTGCAGAAACATTTTCTGCTGTCTACTTTTACAGGTCCGATTTGTGAAGAATGTGACTTCCTGGAAGGAAATGAAACCAGGATTTTATCACGGACATATATCTTATTTGGACTTTGCAAAGTATGTTACCCTTGGATTTATCTGTTGAGTAGTGTAGTCGTTTAAGTTGCTTGGCTCCAGCTGGGCTATTAGTGCCCTCTTGTGATGAGAGTCTGACAACTGCAGCTTTGAAAAATTCACACGCTGGAATTCCTATGATGAGCAATATTTGAGTTGGATTTTCCTAGTTTTCTCTTGTTTTTCGGCATTTTAAATTGTAGCTGGCTCTCATTTCAAAACTATTTATATGCTGTTTAGTATTCCTTGTCTGAATTACAACCTTGTTTCACTGAAAATCCCCACTTTTCTCTGACACACTGGCAGTTCTGACTCAGGATTGCCTTACTATTCTGTGAAGTTTCAGATTCCTGTTCTCAGATAAGTTTCTCATAACAAGTAAAACCACTTGCCTCTTAAGTTATGCAGCTCTTCTCTGTCAGAGTTTACGCTTTATCAAAATATTAAAAGTGCTGTTTTAAAGAAGTTTTCTGGCCTATAGAAATTTGACTTGCTGTAAAAAGCATTTAAAGAATTCTTCTTGCACTTAAATCCTGTTACTTCTAAAATTAATTTACAAGAAAACGAGGTAAAAATCCTCCCAGTGACTTCGGAGATTCAGAACCATGACTGTATTCCCTTTTCCACGTGTTTCTTCTCTTGTCTTATTTTTGCTTCTGGATCTAAAGCAGTGATCCTCAGTAGCTCAGTCTTGTGAAACTTCCCCTTGAACTCGCAAGTCAGTTGTGCTAACGGTGCTTACTAGGCAGTGCATCATCCTGCACTTGCAGCATGAGGGAAATGGGTTAAAACTGAAAGTAGATTTTTCAGATCGCAGCATATTCAACTGCATAAACAGCAGTAACCACTACTTTTACCTCTTACTGATGGTCAGTTCTCAGTAATGTTATGTTTCTTTGAGTTAAAACATTTATTTAATGAAGTGAGTTTTTGGTATGTAAGAATTTCTTTTGTTACTGCTTTTCATTATTCATTCTGTTATGTACAAAGCATGAGAAGGGGAATGAGAGCTTCCTAGATTCCCAGTACGGTATATTATGTAACAGAAAATGCTAAAAGTTATAGCAGTAGCTGGAAATTACCAATGACAGTAAGTAAAAGCTTGAAGTTTAGATAGAAATAATAGGCAAGAAGTCTTAATTGCAAATCAATCAATAAAATAAAATGTATTAAATTTTATTAGCTTCCTTTCTGCCTTTTTAAAGTTAAAATACTGCAACATTAATAAACCCTTGAACTGAATAACAGTTTTCTGGAGCAGCAAAGATGAATGTTATTTTATATATTGCTTCATAAAGCTGAAAACATTTTCAAATACTGGAACTTTTAAAACTAAAATAATTATTTTACAGCTAAAAAACCATCTAAGCAATTTCACAGATTTCTTTCATCTTCATCTTCCCTCTAGGACCGTGTTATCCTTGGGGGTTTTGTTTGTTATCCTTTCAACTAAATGATTTATTTTCTTCCCCCAACATCTTGCTTTCTCATTGCCTCAATAATGAAACTTTGGGGTTTCATTATTAAATTAGTATCTTTAATACTCTGGTTGTGCTTGGCAAGGCCCATACTTTCAAGGCTGTGAGGTATGTTCTTGAGAACATTCTTGTAGTTGAGAAGTATAAAATATTTCAGAAGAGTCTATGCCTGCTCATATGCAGACTCTATGCAGTCATCAGACTTAGGTCCACTTCCAAATATCAGAAGTACCTCTTAAATTATGCTGAAGCTTAAAGTACTGGATCCAATCGATGATTTACAGTATTGAGGGCAGGTTAGCATAACCCATCCATGTAGAAATTACAGTAATAAATTTAATTTTCTCACCCTTTTTCTTTTGATTTCCGAACCTTATTCCCTATTTTCTCTTTTAAACAGTGGAAAAAAAGTTCTTTGACAATGCAGTTACCAAATCATTGTAATTATGAATAAAGTTACAATAGCAAGTGACTTATGTTATTATAACTGAAGGTAGTTTGGTGAGGTGGTGTGGCCACACGCTCCAGACAGCCATGAAGCACCATGCAGCCACTTGCTTATTCCTCATCCTCATCCCCCTGGGTGGGATGGGGAAGAAAATTGGGGGGAAAAAAAAAAAAAACCACAACAAAAAAAACCCCAAAAAACCCACCCATAAAAGAATACACAAAGCAAGTGATGCACAGTACAGTTTTTCACCACCTGCTAACCAATTCCCCAGCCAGTTTCTGAGCAACTGACAACTGGAGACCTGCCAGGAAAACCACTTGCAGCAATGCATAGCCCAGTTCGGGAGGGCAGGAACTTCGTATCGAAATTCCTCGTACTTGGTATAAACATATATGTGGCTGCTAGAGCGATCAAGGTGTCTGTAGAGTCAGGATGATTGTATAAACATTTTTAGTATCTGTTATGTGAGGATATTTCAGGGTTTTTTGTTTCTCTAACAAAAAAAAAAAAACCCCAGAAATCAAATGCTGGGAAAACTAAAATTGAACTGGCTTTCAGATCCACGTAACACACTGCACATGGGGATGAGAGGAATTGATCATTGAACAACTTCTCACCGTCATCATCTCTGTGTATAGATTTCAGTTGTATCAATAGAGACAGACTTTTAAGTATTAGATGAGAAGCTTTTGTTTGGCCTTTAAAAGACTTTTCTTCCTCTTTTACTTTAGATTTGGTGTTAAAAAGAAACCGATTTACATAAATGTCATAAGAGATCCTATAGAACGACTAGTTTCTTATTATTACTTTCTGCGCTTTGGAGATGATTACAGACCAGGGCTACGGAGGCGAAAACAGGGGGATAAAAAGGTAAAGTACACTTTTTATGTATGTTGGTTTTACCAAAGGTAACATGAAAACTATTCTAAAAAAATGTCCTGATAAATGCTGAATAGTTCTTATATCAGCCTTGGTGGTGATGGTGGCTTTATAAGTTACATTTTACCACTGGTGTCTGCAGCGGAGCAGAGTGTAACATTAAGTATGTTCTTTGTAACCCTAGAAATTCACTTCATGTTGCAATTAAGAAATATAAATTAAATTAAATTTTAAAAAAAGTTTTCAGTTATCTGGAGTTGTACATATGAAGTTAAGCATATAATCCTGTGTAAGAAATCTACATCTTCTCTTGTTGAAGACTAAAACAGATATATTTTTCACCAAAAGCTGTAGATACTTTTACTTTGACATGTACTTTATTTATAGTTAGCCACACAGTGGTGGGGTTTTTTTCCAATTTAAGTATTGCAGTGGAATTGTTCCCTGTTACTTAGGTTTTGGCGCCATCTTCTGCTACTGCATGTCAGTTTGGTTAGACATCCCACAGTGTAGGCAGAGCAAAACTTCATGCAGAACAGTAGTTTAAATTATGCTTAAAAAAACGTATCTTCATAGACTTACTACAGACATGATTTGGTGTTATGGTATCATAAAGGCATTTTTAAAAAGGGAGACAAGATCTCTCTCTGTTCCTTTTTCATGAGGAGCCATGTGGAATTCCTTCCTGGTAGAGATGGATGAGGTGGAAGGCTCAGCATGCTATGTAGTTCAAGCTGTTTATCGGACTTAATATTTATTGAAAAGAATGAAATTTAAAATTGGTCGTTTATTTTTTAATTATAATCTGAGCAGCCTTGTTAGGTAGTCAGTGGGAAATGTTAAGCCGAAATCCCAAATACTACTGGTTGGTAGACTGCACTTTTAAGTTCTGATTTGCTGGAATAAGTTAAAATGCATTCCTATTTGTAATATTTGTAATTGCATTAATAATTTTATGTTTTTCAATTTAGGGTGCTTTTTTCATTTTGTCACTAACATAATACTTTATTTAGGTCTGATACTTAATTGTTGCCATACAGGTTTAACTGTAAGCATTTATAGTTTGTTTGAATGGAAATTGATTTGATATGCCAAGTCTTAGGGTTTCTTTCATTTATAACAGGTAATATTATTTTTCCATGTTGTTTCTGAGAAAAATGCACATATATAGGTGGTGTCAGTTTTACATATATTCGATATAAAATTTGCTAAGTTCAACAATGTATTGACCCAATCGCATTATCTGTAACATTGATATCTATTCTAATCTCTCTTATAGTAGGTTCACTAAGAGCTGTTCAAATGAAAAGTAGGGAAGATCAAAAATGCAGTCTTTCTAATGGAAGTCAATTGTGCCTTTATTAAACGGAAGGGAATCATAACATCCTTTATACCCTGCCAGTTCATACTACAGCATTTCCAGGGGAGATTTCTTCATTCATTTTCTTTCTATCTCCCGGTGCTTCCAAAATTATAGATAGCTTGGGTCCAAGAACAGTCTGTAAAGACAACTGTTTCTTATAATAAAATCTCTGGATGGAGCAGTCAAGGTAAGTATATAAAAGGAATTGAGGAAAGAACCCTGTCCTGTTTCATCTTACTGTGAAAATTACTTGCTTGCTTTTACATATTAACTATAAAATAAACTGCAGGTATAAGCAAAGATATCTTTCTTTTGACAGATACCAGTTCATATTTAATATATACATGTGTAAATTAGGATGTGCATTTAAACAGTTTAGTTCTTGGGTAACGATGTTATAAAGTACTCAGGATAGTTCAGCGTATAATTTCTCTAGAGAACTGTGCTAGAGAAGGCATAGTGATGTCTTGTTTTCCTGATTAAACTGCATTTTTATCTGTGATATGTGACATGTATGAGCTATTCCAAACTCAAAGGGCAGTGTGGACCAAGACACCACAGGTTAATCCCTGCTTTGGCCTGATATCAGTAAATTTTTAAGATTATCTCAGGGACTTCACCTCAGAATATAAGCAAAGGGTGCTGTCCTTGGTCTAACACCAAAAAATTAACCAAATTTATTTTTACATGTTTTTTTTGAACATAAACTTGTAATTATACAGAAGAAACAGTCTAAAATGTTGTTTGTGTGATCACTTATTTGTTATTAACTAACTTCTAAAAAATCTATCCTAGATACATGGCTTTTGTCTTGATTAGAAATTTCATAAATGCTTACTGTATGATAACTGGGTAAAATATTTACAAATTCTTTCCAATGCTAATGGAATTCTTATTGTGAATGTGTTACCTCAGTTGAAACTCTGTGGTGCTACAGCTGTGTATCCGCAGGAAGCGATGTTGTGTGGATGATTCTGTTATGCAGTGAACAACCTGCTTTCACTTCTTCTGATTGCCAAAAACAAATCAGCCTCTGACATGGCAGTTACATGTCATAATATTTAAAATGTAATAGAACATTGTTTAATCTAAAACACAGACTGCACAGTGTTCTATGGTATAAAGATCCAGCTGTTCCAGTACCACACAAATCCTGATAGCATTTGATGCTGTATCTGTCGTGACTTCTTTTGTAAGGGAATAATGATGATACCAACATTTATTGACTGGGTTTGCTTGTTTTGACTTGTGGCCTATATCAAAGGTACATCAAATGTATGGGGTAAGATCAGATTGTTCATTAGCTCTAATCATAAAACACTGTCCAATTACTATTTTAGTTGGGACAAAGAGGTCCTCCTAATAACAATGTGAAAGCAAGGCTTGAAAAAATTTACTCTTTTTTTTTCCTTTCACATCATATCTTGTGTTTTTCTGTCCCCAGTACATTTAGAACTATCCAGGTTGGCATGTTTGATACATATACTAGATTTTAAAGCTCAGCTCAATTTTGTCTTTGTTCCAGACCTTTGATGAATGTGTGGCAGCTGGAGGCTCAGACTGTGCTCCAGAAAAACTTTGGCTTCAAATTCCGTTCTTCTGTGGCCACAGCTCCGAATGCTGGTAGGGAGATTAATGTAGCTTAAGTTGTTAGTCAGCTATATCAATGATGAAATCTAAGCTTAACAAATTTGAATATGTAGCACAGTTGGGGAAAGTGTGAGGGACTGGACAGGGAGAAGCAGCAGGTACTTTAATAATGTATTCTCTGTTAAAGCTGCATTTTACTGAAACAGTCTTGCAGTTCTTCAAACAAGCAGTACGTTAAGATACTTTATCAGCAGTGCTGAAGGAAAACAGATGTTTTCAATTTTAAAAATAATTTTTGGGAGTCTTGATGTTTTTCTCTTATGTCAGGCTACTACAGTATCTGTCTTTCTGCACGGAGATATTTTGTTCAAGCTCCTAGAGTTTCTGTGGAGAATAAAACAATTGAGATCAGGATAAATGTGTCTTCTTAAACCTTTACCAGACATCCAGTAGTCATTGCTACTTAGTAGAAACTGAAACAAAAGTAAATAGTGCCTATCTGTCAATGCAGCATGTTTTATAACAATGGCACAGACCTAAAGAACTCTTCACCAAACTAAAAAAGAAGTATTTGTCAAAGGTACTGTTCATACAAGCATAAGCAAAGTAAACCAGCACTTGGGAGTGCCTCTTTCAGTGGCTGTTGGTCAGACCTGTCTACACCTGGGCCAGGGGGAAAAGCAGAGGAAGAACGAACTCTGAACCTCTCTTTTCACTCTGTCTAAAGCTATAAAAAGGAGGAAGAAATGTCAGTTTAATTTCTGACTGTCCTTCAGTAGGGAAGTCCTCCCATTAAGCGCGATGCCTTTCTAGTTCCTAGTTGTGCTTGTAGGATGCAGTTCTTTCAGGACCCGCGGATGTATTCCATCGGGTCCCATGGACTTGTGCACCTTCAGGTTCCTCAGGCGTTCTCGAACCTGATCCTCGCTGACCATGGGCAGCTCTCCATTCTCCCAATACCTGCCCTCGTCTTCCGTGACTTTGGGGGTACGGCTCATGCTCTTGCCAGTGAAGACCGAGCAACCTGGTCTAGTGGAAGGTGTCCCTGCCCATGGCAGGGGGGTTGGAACTAGATGATCTTTAAGGTCCCTTCCAACCCAAACCATTCTATGATTCTATGCAAAAGGGAAGGTGTGTTCTTACCAGAACCATTTCTGATATCTAAGGTGAAAGTGTAGACTGAGTATTGACATTGAGAACATGTAAATCCTTCAAAAATTGCATTACTAGAGACAGGAACCATGTATACCCACTGCTTTTTTGTGCATGAGTTATTAGTCAAAACAACTAGAGGAGTCTAAGTTTTAGATACCAAGGGCCAAAGAACACAGATGAGAGAAAGTAGAAATAGAAATGAAGTTAGGAATGGTTATAACTTGAAATGAGTCTTGCTGTCCTATTTAAGTGCCCTGTTATGAAGTGATCTCCATCTAGGGACGAAGGATTGTTGGCTGACATGATAACTTGCTGTAATTGTTCTCTGTCATTTTAGGAATGTGGGAAGCAGATGGGCTTTGGAACAAGCCAAATACAATCTGATTAATGAATACTTCCTAGTGGGAGTTACTGAAGAGCTTGAAGACTTTATCATGTTATTGGAGGCAGCTTTGCCCCGGTTCTTCAGGGGTGCCACAGAACTGTACCGTACAGGTATCTAAATGGTTGATTTCCACGGATTCCATGGATTTTTCATCCTCCTACCACTTTTTTCATGTGAATTCTTTAGACCTAGATGAATAGTTTTGAGTCTCTGCCAGGTTTGCCTGATATACCTACAGAAGAGACAAACTCTTTAAAAGACTCAGTACAGATTTTTGAGAGCAACCCAAGTTATCTTCCTGTGTTACACGAATTGTAAATACTTAAGGTTGGAGTAAAGGCAGTTGTGTAGGTATCCTGCACTTGAAGTATTGTGACAGGTGTTTATCAGAACATTTTTGAAAGGTCTTGCAGGGGCAGACTTCCATTTCCTCAGAAGCCCTGCTGATGAAATTAACTGTGCCTGATGCAACCTACGTCTGTGCAAAAAGGCCCAAAGGATGCAAAGGGCCTAGTACATGTTTATCTTCCTGGGGTCGTAATAAGATGTTTGTTATATAGCTAGTAGCTCAGTTTCTAGAGGCTGGCTGTGCAACTTATGATGAAGAAAAGGTCCATCTTAGCAGGGCTTCTGTCTGCAAATAGAGGAAGAAAAGTGTCTGATGTATAGTGCCTAGATGTGTAACATTAACAAGTTTATTATAAAGAAACAGATAGCACTTCTTAGGGAAAATGCTGCCATCATTTTGGTCGTCTTTGTCTCATGAAAGACGTCTCTTGCTCTGCAGTTTGTAAAATTCTTAACGTTTGATACCAGATTAACATCTAAATAGTTAATTTCGAAAGCCCAATCTTGCTCCAAGTGCATTATATGGAGCAATCTTGTTCCTTAAATGAAGTGTTCATTCCCTGGGTTTATTAGAGTAAGGAGAAAGAATTGAAAGAACTGATGCAAAATTCATTAACATTTACTGAGAGAGACTGCAATTTTCCGACCCCGCATGTTATGTTAATAAATTCTGGATTAAATTCTGTCACTTCTAATGCAATTTATCAACATGCTGTGAGAGCATAAGACTCTGTAAATAAAAGGACTGTAAACATTTTTTAATCACTTGAACTTTAAATTGAAGTTATTGCTTTCATTTTGCATTTAGGAAAGAAGTCTCATCTTAGGAAAACCACTGAGAAAAAACTTCCCACAAAAGAAACTATTGCCAAGCTACAACAGTCTGAAATCTGGAAAATGGAGAATGAGTTCTATGAATTTGCACTGGAGCAATTTCAGTTTGTCAGAGCACATGCGGTTCGGGAAAAAGATGGAGAATTGTATATTCTTGCTCAAAACTTTTTCTATGAAAAGATTTACCCTAAATCAAACTAAGAACATTATGCTATAAGATTTATGGACCTAAATCTTTGGTCACATCGTCATCTTAGTCCTCAGCCATGGAAACTAGATTGCTTGTAGACCTCCAGGACGTTTCTTTATAGATCTGAGATGAGCTGTGGATCACCTCCAGGGTGTTGGATACTGGCTAACTATGTTGGTAATCCAGAAGCGAAGGCTTCATTTCGTTTATCTAACTAACACTTTCAGTGGGAGTTAATATCCTTTACCTGAAGAAATCTACACTTTAATTTGGAGCAATTAATACACAGCAGTTCTAGTTGAAAATACAAACAAAAAATGCTTCTGTTGATGCTCTTTTTAATTTTCAGAGCAATTTATTTTCATTTATACTTCTGTGAAGAGGAAATAATTTTTCCCAGCTTTCAACATGGAAGTTTTGGTTGCATACAATTATCAGCAGTGTTAATAACTGGTTGACATCTGCGCTTTGGTTTTGTGAATCATGTCACATGATATTAATTGGGATGGTTAATCATGTTTTGCTGAGAAATGCTGCTGCTGCTGAAATTGCCCATATTTATATATGTGGTTTTATTAAAAAATTACAACTAATCATTAGTGTTAAAACATCATTTCCACATTAATATTGTAAAAAGTTAAAGCAGTGGGGTTTTTGTTTTGGTTTTTTATCCCCATCACCACTGACTGAGGTTGGGAAAACTATGAAGAAAATTGGTGTTGTCTGCCCTTCCAGTTGATCCTTATGCAGTGGTATAAAAATCATAAATTCAGTATTAAGTTTCTCCATGGATTCTTTGTAATAATTGTAAACTGAGGTATGGTGAATCCATATTATGACTCCATTAGTGAGCTGTGGTATGGTTAGGGTTTTCCTACTACTTCGATACTTTTACTTGTAGAATATTTTTACTAAGGTGCTTTATAACGTGTTTTAAAGCATTGCATTTACAAAAGGAGTAAAATGCTGTAAATACTGCTTATTTTATGTATTTGGACCAAAAGGTTTAAAGTATCTAGTTTAAAGTGGGGTTTTTGCACCAGTTCTGTTATGTGTGAAGTGAAAAAACATAACATCTACTTCCCGGTTAAGTGTTGGACATTGCTGAAATGCACTTCAGTGACCTCTGACTTCAATACCAGAATGTTGTCCAGGGATTCTCTTTACAGAAATGTAGTCTTCACCCTTTTATTATGGTAAGAGGACAAGAAGAAAAATGTCATGTGTAGTCTGGCTGAGAAAGATGCAGTGAACTTGATTGACATAATTGTATTGATGTAACTGCCTTATGTGACTATTGTAAATTTGTGGCTTGCCATTATTAACAATGTGAAACACCTGGTAGATGAAGTAAATTGAAATTTGAGAGCAGATGTTTGGGGCCACTGCATTATAGCAAATTGCAGTGGAGAACTACAAGAATGTTTCCTACTGAATTTTCTTCAAGATCTAAGTATTTACACATCTTACACCTGCCTTTTCTTAAAGTGCTTTTCACAGGGTTTGATGGGGGAAGGCACTGAGGAGACAAAGTGAGGAATGGTGGTAAAGGTTTGAATTCCTAAGGGATGATGCTGAAGGCTTAGTTTAAAATTACCGAGTGGAGTTTCTTTAACCAGCTTGTTCTTGTAATGAAAACAAAGGAAATGGAAAATGGTCTGTGAACTGGATGTCTGCAGCCAAAAGCAACAGCCCAGTTACTGAGAGGATAATGAGACACTATTGAGTACATCTTGCATTTTCTTTGTTTTCTTGGATTTTTCCCTTTGAATTTTAAAAATAGATCTCTCTTTGTTCTTCCTGAATAATCAGGGAAGTTCCTTCTGATAGCTTACCATTTATATAGAACATGAACCATGCATAAGATTTCCTGTTCTAGTTCTTGTCTGTTGACGTCATTAATAATGCCAACATGTTTGGGAATAGGATGTGTTGGTTCACACATGAAGGCATGTTTCCTACCTAAAGAAATGAACTGAGGAGTCACACACAAGAAGTAGCCAATGAAGATCGAAACATTTCCTTAACAAAGCAGTAACTTTTTTTTAAATAATATTTATAATGCTAGGAAAGATTATCCACTCAGTGACAGTTTTATGTAAGACATTATTTTGACTCTGTTGTTTTCCTTCAGAATAATACAAATCAGTTTACCTTCTTTGAGTCTCCTTCAGAAGTTTCAGAAGATGACCTCTAAGAAAGCAGAAGGGTTTACTAAGTGAAGACATAAAATATTCATCCAAGTAATGAAATAGGTATGTAGACAGAATGTTTTTGTATTGGCAAGAAAAAAATAGGCAAAAGTTCTACTGATTTCAGTAGAGTCTACAGAAACCTCTTCTGTTCTGTAAGCAATTTTAAAAGTTGTGTTTCTTTTTTTTTCTTACAGGTTTAGAATTTCTTAATTATGAGTCTTCAGTAACAAAAACAATAGAACAATGCAATTTTTCTTTTAAAAGAGCAATATATTTTTCATAGTTCATGTAAGAAAATACATTTTAATTAATCAGGTAGCCCTTCCTGTTCTTTGCTGTGAACTGACAGGGTTGACACAAGTAAGAATTTTAGGAATAGGTGTTTTTTTTACATGCCAGCTGCAGTTGGAGAGGTATTCATTCCAGACTACTCTGAAAATGTTATTGTCTGTGGAACCCAGAGGAAATCAAGGCTGTCTACTTTCTATATCTAGTGCAACCATTAAGTCAACTGTGAACTTTTTAGAATCCTTTGAATTCAGAACTATCAAATTTGGATTTCCTAAAAGATGGTTTGGGAAAAGGAGCTTTGCAGATTTTTAATAACCTGCTTTTTTCATCTTCTATTCAGAAACGGAAACCATCCAAATTGTTGGTATTAAAAGTATTTTACAGTACATAAACAGAATGTATCTTGTGCATTTTCCCCTTACAGTGAAAAGCAGCAGCGCATGGATTTTTGTTGTTGCAAGTTGTATGATCAGTAAACTTACTGTGCAGCCTCCTGAACATGGATCTTCTAACTGAAATCACTGTAGCCTCTGCACAGGAGTGAGATTGGCATTTTGCAGGGCTAAATTCATTTGAAAGGTGCTGAAATGCTCGTACTATATTTAGTTGACAGTAGATTTTGTTACACTCTTCTGTACTTCTTGTACAGAATTGATGCTCAGATTTTGTGCAGAACTGTCGCCCCGTTGAAACGCGATGTCAGCGTAGTGGCGGTAGGTCCAGCTGCGCTGGTGACTGCAGCGTGCCTGGAGCACTTGTGATACACTGGGCAGTGCTGGCAGGAGAGCAACAGTGGGTTTAGTTCCTTCCCATAATAATTCTGCAGCCACACAACAAGAATTTCACTCTTCCTTTGTTAGTGCATCTATGAGCAGACACAAGGCTGGGTGCAGAATGTCCTTCGTCCGTATTTCTGCTTGCTCTGGGCTGATTTTCAAGCAGCCTCTCTATTAATGATACGCTGATCGTGGCTTCGTTTTCAGACAGGCATGAAAATTTATAGCTCTACAGTATGGGAGAGGAAGAAGCAGCCCATCCTGGTCATTTGGAATGCCTTTTCTGGGTACTTAGTTTTTCTAAAGGTACTTAGCTGTTTTTACTTTCCAGGAATAAACATTTGCTTATTTATGGTCTCAGAACAGTTCTGGTTTATGTCAGGGAAAATTCAGTTATTTTCTGTTATAATTGTGTTAAATTTTTCCATTAAGCTTACCTGGTGTTGCTAAATGTGTATGTGGCAAAAGGTATATGGATGACGCTGTCTGAAGTGTGCTGCTTAAGCAGGCGGTGGGGAGGCCTGGTCCAGTGCACTGCCAGTTAAGTTCATGAAAATCGGAGCATATTTTATGACTACTAGAGATTAAATTTAAGGAAACAGTAAGGCTGCTTAGTTGCATGGATGCTTCCTTTACTGTAAGCCTATGCAACTGTGTAACCTTTGCAGCAGTATTTATAGAAAGAGCCCTCTTCCTGAGACTTTTCTGGAGCATAATTATAAATGTTCTACCACTTGTACTGTCTGGTATTTACATCAGCAACTTTCTGTAGCTTCTGTAAAAAGAGACAGGTTTGTGAGCATTTCTAAAGCAGTACTGAATGTAATTTTGAGAAAACATGGATTGTGCTTCATGACTTTTTTTCTTTTTAAACACACACTCAGCTAAATAGTGCCTTTTTTCCTCACAATCCATGTTGAAGACACTCGCTCCAACTCACCCTCCGTAAATTGATTCGTTTGTGCAATACTCTTCCAACTTGAAACCATTTTGTCACAGCTGTTTGAGGAAATAATCTCCATTTTTCCTTACTATGCTGCCAGCTTTCTGTTGTTGAAGTGTTTCAGTTGATTACCTAATGCAAATGCTACAAAATAAAACACCCAGTGGGAAAGGGAAAGAAAAGAAGTCTGGTGTCCTGTCTTAATATTTGCATGTCGCATTCACATTAAATGCTCGTTTCCTAGAAGATGTCGTTATGCAGCGTCGTGAACTTCATTTGCAGCTACTGTGATCTTGGAGGGGAAGGGCGAGCAGGGATGTAGCTCGTCTGGAATGATTTTGTATAACTGTAACCAAATATATTCATAGGCCTTTAGAATCTGCATTGGGCTTTCTGGGCAGAAATGTGTTAAATTTGCAGAGCGTATACCCTGTGCTGAAAGTGTCAGTGAGAAGTTCTCAGTATGAAAACCGAGGTTTGTAGGGACAGAAAACTGCCGTTAAAGCAACGCGTTGATACGTATACGCTTCCCTGCCTGGGGGAGCCTGACCGATTACTGCGGTACTGGAAGATGCTCCGTTACAGCAGTGATGAGAATGGGATAAGAACTTGAGTAGAAGAGAAATGTCATCTGCATTTGTAAGCAGGCGCTTAAAACAAGAAAATATGGTGAGCATGGGTATGCTGCTCTGTTTAGGTTTTCTGAGATGTTGCCCTGTGAACATTCCTACCTGCGTGTACTATGGAGCTGAACAGTCGGCTGACCCAGCCAAGTTTCTTAATGTGACATTTGCTAAATACTTAGTTGTCAGCCTTGGTGATTAAGAACCATCGGACAGTTACTCAGCAACTTCCACTTGAGGGTTTTGATGGCATTTAAACCCCCCTTTCATTTCAAGTAGACTTTTCCTGATTTCCATCAGTGGAAGGGGTAGGTGTAATTGTGCACAGGAAACAAAGTCTCTCTGCTTGTATCAGCCAGGGGGAAGTGGAGGAAAAAATTACCTATATAAAGGTACAGGACTTCCTAAGGTCACTGCACCTCTTTTTGAAACGATGTAGTAAACACAATGACAGCCAAAAAAAGTTACAGTATGAAAATTGCTTTATTTAAAATGACAGTAGCTTCTCCTGTGAAAGACAGAATGGCTGCAGTGTTACAGATGTGTTAAATACTGTTTAAATATTTTTTTTTTAACTGGTGCTGCACTGGTAATTAATCTCATCAGTTGGAATTCATGGGAGGGGAGTGAAAGGAGGGAAAGGGCTTTTTTATTCAAAGCTACTTTTTTTTTTTTTCAGGTCCTGTATTTTCATTTTGTTTATTATTTGAATCTTGCACTTGATTTCAGCATAATTTCCTTACTTCTTAATAAAATACAAGAAGTTGCTAGTGAATGTCAAAGCAATGTCCAGATGTTTTCTTCAAGCGCAAGTCCCCTGCTATGACCTCCCCCTGGCTTCATTACCACACAACGCAGATGTGGTAACTTTCAATAAGAGCTAATTTAAAGGACTAATAATACTCTTTATTAAAAAAAACCTCTACAAAGAACACCTGTGGCCTAAAAATGAAGGCTTTGAGACCTTTCACCTTGTCATAATAACCAACTGCATCCTCATAAAAATGGAAAATACTGGGATAAACATTCTCTGCCCATTTTCTGCACGTTTATAAGGCTGGTCCTGAGTCCACCCTCAGATTCGCTGCACACAGACATTAACTTCTCATAATAAACATGACCGTCAGAATAATGGCAGGGCTACCCATCTTTCTATTGGAAAAAAAAATATCTTGGAACAAAACAGATTAAAATGGGGATCCATGGGAATTGTGGTTATAGTTCAAGTATAGAGGTATTGCATTCCTCTGATGCTTTAAGAAATGGTTCACTGCCTTGCTGTATATTTGCATGTGTTGTTTCACCCTGCTATTGAAATGAACTTCTTTAGTTTTTCAACTAAAAAGAGCATTGTATGTCAAACATAAATTCACTATTAATAAGGAAATCACTGTTGTATTCTGAGAGAGAAACATACCTAATTTGGTATGATAATTTAAATACTATAACTCAACCAGAACTCTGGGTTTGATGCAGCAGTTACTGGAAAATATTATGAACTGTCTCTTTACCAAAAAAAGAAAATGAGTCTAGAGAATAACGGTCTTCTGGCCCTAAAGTCATTATTGTCTTGACAAATATTGATTGCCATTTTTAGCACAGAATAGAATTTGGCATCCTTAATCTCCTTTATTTAGAATTTAATAACTTCTAAAATGTTGCGTGACTTGGAGAATTGGCAAGGGGAAAAGGAATGCTTAACTGCTAGAGACTTGTGCAGTTGCAGGCAGGCGTTGTCAGGATTGCTTCAGTGCAGTGTGTAACTACGAGAGAAGAGAAGGGCGAACGTTGCGTGAAGCGGTTGATGCGCTAATACGGGATATATACGTGTCTGTGAAGACCGTATGTAAAGAACACAGGAAAGCACGGGCAGAAATATGAACCACTGTATGAGACTGCAGTAATTCCTTAAGTTAACAGCTACAATGGCTATCTTTGGCCGAATTACCTGCTTTGGATCTTCAGTGCCTTCCCTGGACTGAACTAACAAATTCAAAGTTGCAGCCATCCAGGCTGCTGCTATTGTTGGCGAGGCCTGTACACCGGCAAATGAAATCTCTTCTGTTTATAACCCCAGAATACCTACTGCCAGCACTTTGCTCCTGTACTACTTTTAAATAAGCTATAGATCTGGAAAAGCAGATTACACTGACTGGGAGGCCTGTCCCTGTGTTTGAGACCCTTGCTTCTTGAAGACAGAATAGTCAGTAATTGCATGATCAAAGTCAAATCCATGAAGTCTGGGGGAAAACATTTTCTATTCAGAGCGTGTGGAGCAAAAATCGTGCACTTTTTTTGGTGTCCATTCAGAGTGAGTTCACTAGCTCAGGCAGATTCCAACAACATCTGTTAATACTAAAGGCTACTTCGGAGAGATGGTTGGAAACCTGAGGTTTACTTTTAGCAAAAATGGTTGTAAACACTGATTGTCCACAAAACTTTTCAACCAAGTTTTCTGTGTTTGTTGGGAGTTTTGTTTTTTTCTTTTTTTTCTTAAGATAAATATAGGGGGGGTTTTTTCCCTTAAAAACAGAGCAAAACAGGAAACTGCCAGTGCCCCCCCACCCCAGCAAACATTCTTTGTCAGTGCCCTTTTTTTTTCCTCCAAGTGGATGGAAAAATGCGTGAGAGTGTGTGACATCTGTGTTCAGCCTCTCCCTTTTCTCAGCTGGCTCTGTGAGATAGCGTAAAAGGTCTCATTCCTTCGCAAGCCTTCCAAAGGACAAGCCTTATCTTGCAGGTATTGTTGTAGGACATGAGATCACGCTCCAGTACAGAGTTTATCAAATGTGGTGTTTACTCAGGGTCACCTTTGAGAGTCTGGTGGCAGTAGAGGTCCCTGTCCTGTGTGTTGGAGCTAGCGCTCGCGTGTTGTGCTGAATTGGCTTGTGTACGCTAGCGATTGCATACATCTACCCCATGTATCTGACAGTCACTTAAACCAGCAAGGATATTTAACTTGTGTTTTGGGGTTTTTTTTAATCTCTGTGCAGGACTAGTGCCTGACAAGTTGAGAATCAGGCTGCAGTCCACAGCTTTTATGAACAAAAGCTTTGCAGCTGGCTCGTGGGTAACTTTGGTTCCATACCCTTCCTCCCCAACTCACCCAGCCAGGAATGTCCTCTTACGTATATCTGTGTGCATGTGTGTCTACACATAGTCATGGTTCTCATCACTTGATCACACTGAGATAAACGGAGAATGATTTCCAAAGCCAAAAAGTCATTCAGAGGCAGCTTTGGAAGCCTGAAAACCTTGTCAGTAGTCGGAGGGAGCAAAGCATGCCCAGGCGGACACTCAAATGCGCTCTCAAAACCCCGTTTCTTTGTGTATTTCTCAGCATCTGTGCAGCAGTCCAGCTCAGGGTTTACTCAGTTCTAGTATCTAGGAAACAAATTTAAAAGAACTTTCTGCAGTGTAAGATCGTGATAGTGAAGCTTATTGCTCCTTTAACTGCGGTGTTTTCCAAGACAATCGTGTACCTTGTGACTGAGGGAGAAGGGAGAAACCCTGACGTCATGGTTTATCACAGACATTGAGATGGTTGTTCATTTTATGTTCTGCTTAGGCATGTTGATTTAAACTCATTCTTTTTCTTGTGTTTTCTCATATGCACGAAAAAGATGTGTTTGAATCCAAAGGAGCGTGCTTTTCTCTGTGTGCTGTGTTGGTAGACTCTCCCTCATGCCAATCTCATTTTGTTTATCCAAATTCAAATAATGGTTGATAACTGGAAGTCTTACTGCCTAGTTCCAAAGATACTGCAGAAGATGAGGAAATGGGGAGCTGGGTTTTGCAGCCATGCAGGATATTCTAAAATTTCTTGGAGTCTGAGATATTCCATAGCTAAAAGCAGTGCAAACTGACTGTCGTGGTAACACTATTTGTCAGTTTTTCAAATGTGGTACCTGAATTTAGGTATTTATATTAAGAGGTAGGTACCTAAGAAATTGTTCATGGTTTGTTTTTTTTTTTCAGGTTGTGCAAGTATCGATAACCTTCTAGGAAAGCTGAATATCTAGTTTTAGTGTTAAGGTATTAACATCCATCCACGCTTTCGCATCTGGATTTGTAATTGTTGGATGTATTCTTTTAAAACCACTCAGAAAATTGTTTTCTGTTGCTCCTTGTTATGAAAATACATTTCTAACAATTTTTTTAAAAATTGTTTCCTCTTTGTGTTCTCTTCTGTAATCACATCTGCAAGAAAAATGTGAGTTAGGAACATTAATCATTTGGGAGTCTCGTGTCTAAGTCTTTGAAGACAAAGTGCTGCATCTGCTGATTGTAGACTTTTTGCCCAGGGTGGTTTCCTCTTTCCATATAAATCAAAAAAAACCCCCGTACTGCTGTTCTGCCCAAATCAGGCATGGGAAGGGGAACCATCAAGGAATAAATAGCTGTTTTGCTTGTGATGTCACCGTCATAAAAACCAGGGCAGGAACAAAATCTTAAAAGATTTTTGAGAAACTGTTTTTCATTTATGGTGCTTAAACAAAGCCAAATTCTCCTTGCCGAAAGCTGGGGCAAAAACACCCACATCACTTCAAAACCGATAGGATTCTAGTCTCTGAACATCCCTTCAGATTCGGAGTGTTTCTTAGCATTCTGCAGATTGGTTTCTAAGCTTCAACTGCCAATACATCAGCTGTCTTTAAATGCATGGAATAATAAGATTTATTGGCAACATTTTTTGGTGTTCTCAGTTTCTGTGACATGTGCGTAGGTGATGGGCAAAACTGGCTGCTGGGCAAGGACTTACCTGTTGAAAGGCAGGAGGAAGGTTAGTTGTGGAATATTGGTGTCTGGTTTTAGGAATGATGATTTTCCAGTCTGTCAGATAATAGAGAGCATAACTGAGAAGTTTAAGCAACTTCCCCACAGTTACTCGTCAGAGACAGATGTTTCACCCCGCACATGCGAAGCAAGTCGACTGACGTAGACGGCGGAGGTGAATTCCTGCATCTTGCACTTCTCATCTCTCTACTCATCCCTGGGCACCTGTCGTCATCGTCATCTATCCAGCTCAGAAAAGTCTCTCCATCAGGTAAGAGCTTTCTTTTCCTACTTGGGAGCAGTATAGATGCTTGTTCTTTGTAGATAACTTGGTGTACGTGCTGTGTTAGCATTACTGCGCATAAATATTTTTATTGGCACATAAACCAAAAAGCGCTGCAGATCAAAAGGAAGCCTGTGTTGGTAAGCAGTATTGGCATGTGGCTGCCATAATACCTGATTATTACCAGAGAGTATTGAATAGAGCCCTCTTATCCTTTGCAATGGTTTTGTTAGAAAATCTGGTACTGTTATCCTATAGCAGAGGTAAGGCACTGATACCCAGATGGGATTTATCTGTCCCAAGAAACAGCATCTTCCAGTCCTTCCTGCCGCCTTTGTGCAGGCTCACCCTGTGTGGGCCCACTGGTGTTCCGGCAGGGTGGGAATGGCCCAGCTGGATTCCCATTTTTGCCGGCAGTGAGAACGCTGTTGCCATCCGTCAAGTACAGCAAACAGGAATTTTGAGGAACAGGGCCTTGACCTGGTCGGTATGCCTGCGGAGGTGTTTTGATACAGATCCGCGCTGAAATAACATCAAGATTGGGCTTTTCCTTGCTAAGCCAGGAGTGTGGTGCCTGCAAATACAGCAGGGATGTTGGTGGAGGTGAATTGCCTACAGCTGTGTAAGGATGTTGTGGAGGAGCCAGGAATTCAGCTGCGACCTCCTGAGCCCTGCAAGGGCTCTTCCTATGTCTAATCTCCTTATATAATGCTCTACCTTGGCATGACTAATTCTCCCAATTAATGTGTACTAACCTCTAGCATTTTAATATAATAAAATAATAATTTATGTCATAATTCGGAGTTAAATTTTGGTACTTGCCTGTCATGTTTCAGGCACCAGAAAGGGTCAAAGAACAGGTGTGGGTGCCTGGGGAGTGCTGTGTTTGCGGCGTTGGTCATGAGTTATGAATCCTTTGAACTTGCTGTTGCTGGCTGAAGCCGTATCAGGGTACAAGATGTTGTTCTTTGAGACTCCAAACTCAATCCTAGCTGCTGCAGTGGGAAATAAAGCAACAAACAACAACTTTCCGAAAGTTGGAACGAACTCCTTCGACTCATTTCGAAAAGGGTCAGAACAGGAACAGCTGTCTGCGCTGGCAGCGTTAGGGGATTAGAGTGCAGCAATTGCACCTGCTTTTCTCCCCCGAAGTCTGATTCTTGCTTCTGAGGTTTTGTGTGCTCTGAGAAAAGAAATGTCATGATTGCCTTCTTCATTTGTCCACCATATTAGCCACTTTAAAAAAACAAGGGATAGAAGATCAGAGAAGGTGATTTGATCCTTTTGGACATCTGTAGCCATTGAGAACAGTGGTGTTTGTCCTGTCTAGCGAATGCTTCAGATAGCTTTGTGGTGAAGTACACAGCTGGTGGGAAGAATTAGAGAGGTGTAGAAAACATTGTATTATATAGAACCCGCCCACTCGTGTTCCCAGACCAACATCCCTCTTGCCCAAATGCTACTAATGTTTAACAGGCTAAAGACAGATCATTTTTGCTTTGTTTTAAAAAAGAAAGCAAGCTTCTTCCTCTGCCCGGGCAAGGTCTAGTCATACAAAATGAAAGCACAAGGCTATTAGGCTGAGATCAAGCAAAAAAAACACATTAATTTTTTGCTACACGTTCAGGTTCATGTTCAGCTAAAAGCATGCCCAAGAGCAGCTGTGCCTTTGCCATGCGGTAACGCTGTCAGAAGGACGGCGTTACCTTCCCTTACCCTCTTAAAAAATACCGTTGTGCATAAATGTGCACCTGTGCAAGTTGAGCACCGCAAGCTCACTCTGCTTTAGAGAGCAATGCCCCCAGGACTTTCCCTGCCCCCAGGATTACCGCATGCTTTCTGGGGCTCTGGGCAAGTAAGAGATTTAAACTCTGCCCAAGCATTGCTGCAGAGGCCATTGTACTGTCCTCCCCGCCCATGATCGTCCACTCTGCGGTTGGTTTTTGAAGGAGAGACTTGCTCTCACGGCCTCTGAAAGCTCTCCCTGTCTCCAGAGGGGCTGGGGGTAGGTGCCCTTCACAGGGCAATAACAGCTTTAACATTCACCTGCATCTCTTTGCACTTGCTGCAATTATTTAGAAACCTGCATGTCAAATGACCCACGTTAAGCCAAAGAGCATATTACTCGGGGTGTGCTAACAGCACCAGTGTGCTAAACCACAACTGACAGCCTGACCCAGCACTGTGCTTTAAAAGGGCAGGGCTGCAGCGTTGGAGTTGGAATTCTGCTTTAATTAGGCCATTACCTGACCTTCAAAGATGTATTTTCTTCCTCCTCTGCATGCTGTGCTGGAGGAAGGGCTGCTGGAGAAGGCAGGAAGAGCCCTATCTGATCGTTATCGGGAGTGGACGAAAGCCATGCGTTGCCTTTTCCTTTTGACGTGTGCAATTAGTTAGGCTTGTGTGGAAGAAACATGTCAGGGTAAATGGCCATCTCTGTCTTTCTCCCTGCTGATCCCTGGCAAGGCCCCTTGTTCGCTCCGTATGTGAAAAGCTATTCAATCACCTGTTCTGACAGTGGTATCCCTCTCATAAAACTTGCAGCATATCGTGATTATACGGCACCATGAGATACCTTTGCCCAGGCAGCGCATCAGGCAATGGCCTGCCACTGCCGTGGGGCTGTTTTACAGGCTGAGTGCACTCCAAGCCTCCTCATAAAACTGTGTTTGAACCTGGATGTTTCAACATCTCTTTTCTCACCCTTCAAAAGAAGCTTTTCTGTTTTTATGGGGTTATAGGGATCTTTCTGTTCAGGGCACAGGACATCCATGGTGCTCACTGGGAGCGTGCTGCTGTTAGCCTTGCTTCCAAGCCCTCCCCTCCAGCCTAGCCGTGTCCCACCGCTCTGGCATCTACTTTGGCCTCCTTGTCGGAGATGTCGTGTCTCCTGTGTTAGCTCAGACTCCTCCCTGTGCTCAGGCAGGGATCTATCCTAATGCACCTACCATCAGAAAATCAGTGAAATCAGTTCCTGCTGCTGCCCACACCCAGCACGCACAGGGGACAGACCCTCCATGGGTGCTTGTCACAGGTGATTCTCATGGAACGCAAAAGACCTGTTTTTGTGGGGTTTTTTTGGTAAACAGATAGAATAATTTATTTTATTTTTAAAGCTCAGTTCACTAGATTTGTTCTTGTGAGGAACACAGTCAAAAGCAAAGAAATCCAATGCAAATGCTGAGAGTCACTTGTAACTCACCTTTCAGGCCAGTTGCAACCACCTTGCTGATAGGTTGTGCCGAGGAAAGGCACCAAGCTCGCTCTCTATTCGTATCTCATGTGTCCTTCCACCGCTGCTGAGCGGGTGGCCCCTTGCCGCTCCCACCATGAGCCACGGTCACAAGTCTCCGATCGTACCCTCCATCTCTGCAGACTTCCTGGGTGGCCACGGGAAGGCCGTTCTAAACTTGTGCTGTCTCCTTTGCTCTGTGCAGAAGTGCTGCTCAGCCTTTTCCTTCGTCCGAAGCTGGATGTGCGTGAACACCAGCAGGGCGAGCACAGCGGGCCGTCGGCCTGCCCCAGGACTGCGCCGGTGGTTTGCATCTGACCCCGTTGGGGTGCCGTTCCTCAGCGCACACGGCTCCCCAGTCTCGCTCAGGGCACAGCGGAGAACGTTCCAGGGAAAGTTTGGGAAACGCTTCTATGTTTGATCGCTGACACTTGTTTTTTTCTCTAAGCAGTATTTGAAGGGTGATGGCGTAGCAGTTGAGCCCATCGGGGCACAGAAATCAGATAACGTGTTGGAAACGGGGAGATAATTAGAGATGAGGATAATGGAAACAGCACTGGATTTTTATGGCACTGTTTAAAAAGTCCTTAGCTGTGTTTTACAAAGGGGAAAATTGAGGCAGGGCAAAATCCAGTGGCTTCCCCAAGGGTATACAGGAAACTTTATGTTGGCACTTAGGTATGGA